>NC_030436.2:2727500-2800000 GCF_001660625.3 Ictalurus punctatus
TTTTTTTTTGTGTGTGTGTGTGTTTTTGTTGTTGTTGGTGTTGTTGTTGGTGTTGTTGTTTGTTTTTGTTTTTTTTTGGGCAGAAGAACGATATATGACTTTTCCTCTTCATTTTGGAGAGAACATTCATTTCGTACCACCACCACAATCGGTGATATATTCATTAACTTTGCTTTTTGTGTAATTTTTTTGCATCCAGTTTGGATAACAAGCCCTTTCTGTGTCCTAGTGCTGCTGTTGAAGGTAAAACCTCAGGGAAGAGGAGTCGTGTGTTGGACAGTGATGATGATGATGAGAGAGGTACTTTAAAATATTTCAAAATCCAACATACTGTCTTTCCATTAGCTTTCAAACCATGACAAATGCTTACTTTTGCACTTGCATTATTTTGATTTAATATGACTTTGTTTTCTGGCAGTTCTTTAGCAGGTAGCCACCCCTGTCACTAAATGATGATATGAGCATGCATAGTACAGTTGGCTGTACCAAAAAATCTCAGTTGTCTATTTGCAGGTACAGCATGACAAATAATTAACCGCACTTGAAGCCTTCGTAAAATAAAAAATGAAACGGTACCATAACGAAGACGAACTGTATGTCGATACGTGAAATTGCGGAGGGAACGTCGGACGGCGTGGCGCGGTGATGTAATGACGTGCTGTTAATCGATCTATGTTCTATAACATGTAAAACAGGAACATGCAAGGTGTATTCTAAACACAACTCGTGTAAACACCTTAATCACAATATTGTCTTATTCTGAATAAGTTCAATGATTAGATTATTGTTGTCCATGTAAACGTAGTCATAGACTGCATGCTTCCCAGCTCCTGAGGCTGTAAAACAAGCCCAAATCACCCCCACTCCACCACCTTGCTTCACAGTTGGTATGAGGTTTTCACCAAACATGGTGCTGTGATGAGCAGTCACCTCCACTTTGGTCCAAAATACTAAATGTGTATAAATATAAACACACAAATAGAAATACCTCTATAATATGTAATAACATTATACTCGTTTCATTTCTCCTCCAAACAAGGCTTTCTTGATTGTCAAGACACACATGAAAGGTCAATGAACGAACAAACATGAATTATGCGTGGCACAAAATAAACACTGTTCATTTACCCTTATCTTCCATATCACGACCCTCGGCCCTCTCGCTCCTGGCTTTTTTTTAATCAGCTGGTCCAAAGTTATTTAATATATATATATTTTTTTCATCTCTCCCCTTCAAACTCTTCTCTCTCTTTCTTGCCTTTTTTTGACTTTCAACAAAAATAAGTGACAGCCTGTGTCAGTGCAATAAAAAAAATGAAAGTGGTACAGTAAAAGCCCATCGTGGCTTGAGAATCTGCATCAATGACAGCTGATAGAGAAGTGTTCCCATTGGATGCAGTATGTAGGTATTTTGGTTAATCAGGAAAGTCAACATTGTTCAGCCACACACAGAATATCCCTTCTGCGCTTATGTGTGGAAACTCGCTTTCGCGTGGATAAAAGATAGAAACTCTCATTTTCCGAACATAATGTAATCAGTTCAAACTGGAACGTTGGTTCCCCCCCCCCTTGAAATTGAGGCCATGAGTCTAGCCAATACAAACTCGAGCTGGAAATGTACTCCCCAATGTGTTGCTTAGTCCTGATATGCCATGCACAGCACAGGAAAGGAAACATCCGCTCATGCCATCCATTGAACAGGACATTTGGGTTGCAATTTAGAAGAAAATAAACCTATCATTTTATCTCCTTTTTTTTTTTTAAACGACATTTTAGTCTCGTCTTTTTCCGTCAACAATATTGCCTGTTACCATATCAACAGTTAGCGTTTAATGACTGGTGCCATCCAGTCAGTCTTGTCTTAGTCATGGGGGGGAGTTTTCGTTAACAAAATTAACACTATTGGTGAGGACCACACAATTTTTATGATAAATATGTTAAATAAAAGCAGAAGTGAAGCAGGGTGACAGTTCTTTTTCCCCATGGCTGTATATGAGCTTGTTGAACATCCCATTCCAAAACCATGTGGATTGATAAGGAGTTGCCCCCAACCCCCTTTGTGGCTATCACAGCCTCCACTCTTCTGGGAAGGGTTTTTACAAGATTTTGGAGTGTGGCTGTGGGAATTTGTGCCTATTCAAACAAAAGAGCATTTGTGATGTCTGCTGTGACGTTGAGACACTCTTGTAAGAATTACCCAAATGCTCCGCTTTACCTAACTTGATCTTGCCATGAAAATATCCAGTGTTGCTGGCATGGCATTAAAAGATCAATAAATGAATAATAAATTGAGACACTGTTGTTGGCATGAAGGCCTAATTTGCAATAGGATTTCGAATCATCCCGAACATGTTCGCTGGGGTTGAGGTCAGGGTTCTGTGCAGGCCACTGGAGTTCCTCCACACCAGACTCATCAAACCATGTCTTTATGGTCCTTGATTTGTGCACATGGGTATTGTCATGCTGGAACAGGAAAGGGCCTTCCCCAAACTGTTGCCACAAAGTTGGAAGCATACAGTCTAAAATGTCTGTGTATTCTGTAGTATTAACCTTACCCTTCACTGGAACTAAGGGGCCTAGACCAAACCCTGCAAAACAGCCCCAGAGCATTATCCCTCCTCCACAAACCTTTACTGTTGGCACTATGCATTCCGCTAGGTGGAGTTCTCCTGGTATCTGTCAAACCCAGCTAGTGAAGCATGATTCATCACTCCAGAGAACGTTTCCACTGCTACAGAGTCCAGTGGTGGCGGGCTTTACACCACTCCAGCTGAGGCTTGGCATTGCAGATCGTAATCTTAGGCCTGTGTGCAGCTGCTTGTCCATGGAACACGTTTCTTGAAGCTCTCAACATACATTTCTCGTGTTAATGCTGCTTCCAGGGTCAGTTTGTAACTCTGATGCAGCAGAGGAAAATCTATTTTTATGCGCTAGGTGTTTCGGCACTCAGCGGCCCAGCTCTGAGTTCGCGTGGTCTACTGCTTCGTGACTGACCTGTCGTCGTTCCTGCACAATAATAGCACTTCCAGTTGAAGCGCTTACAAGTTTAGTCACTGAACTCTTTTCAGTATGACCCAGTCTACTGCCACTGTTTGTCTATGGAGCTTGCATGTCTGTGCTTGATTTTATGCACCTGTTAGCAATGGGTGTGGCTGAAGCACCTTTACTCAGTAATTAGGAGGGGAGGGCACATACTTTTGGCCATATAGTGTACCAAAAGCAAGAAATCATCCTGAATTGTGAAAGTTGCCCTGGTCATATAACTGCTATTCTTTTGTTGTTTTGCAGGTGAGGCCTCTCCTTCTAGAATGAACGTTGAAACTGAGGGAGGCAATCACTCGGACGAGGAAACTCGCTCTGCTCCTGCCAAGCGAAGGCGCCACAGGGTGCTGAGTGATGATGAGGATGATGACTAGAAGCTGCGAATTTGGACCAACCACTCCCCTAACCTCCATCCCCCAACACACACATGCGCGCGTGCGCACACACCCACACATACTGCTCCTTGAAAGAAAGACGTTGTCTGAAGGAAACATCCTGTAAGGATTTTTTTGCTTGGCTGAGAATATCTGCAAGCTGTTTGGAAGTGCAGGTTTTGTACATTTAAAATTGTTTCTAGAATATAGAATACTATAATAATTTAGGATTCTTGATGGTGTCTTAATTTCAGAATTTTGAAATGTTTGTGGCCCACATTTGAGCTCCACGCTCTAGCCTTAGCACATGCACATGTCCTATCTGGACTTCCATAAGCGTTAAAATTTAATACATTAATGTCATCCGAATAGCACTATTCTACATCCTTGGCTTGATTGCACATCCTCAATAATTATCACTCTGAGTGATAGTTTCATTGATGCAATAAATACCTGTCCCTGGTTTGGTGTTGGCTATAAAAATGGTTATAGTGTTGGAGATCTTATCTTTAGTACTTGTGTTCAGATTGTGTTCAGTCACTGTGGGATAGATTATGCTAAGGTCTGTACCTATTGAATAAAGTTTGATTTAAGTAAATATTACACCACAGCGCTGCAGAATTCTCGATTCCGATTGGCTGACAGACGTTCTGAGGTCCAGTCAGGTCTTGACCGCTTTACAGTTCGCTAAGTTAGCAGAAATAATGAAGAAAAAAAAAGTTATACTACTATCCACCACAGCACACACATTTAACAACAAACAAAATGACAGAGTTTAAGTTTTGCAAGAGGAATTTTCCCCCATTTATCCATTATATATTTCTTCAGCTGCACAACTGTACTGCCTTCATTGCCTTATTTTGCGCTTCATAATGTGCCACACATTCTTAATCAGAGACAGGCCAGGACTGCAGGCAGGTCATGCTAGCACCCACCGTTTTGCGCTCAAGTCTCCATCAGTGAACAGTGGAGAAGTTCAACAAAACAGACTTTATGTAAACTGTAATGAATTTTCCTGGTTGCACAGTTGCAGTATTTGACTATGTAGCATTAGCACGTTTAGAGAAGGGATTTATTTTTAATCACACTATCTGGTGTCACCCAGATGAGGATGTGTAACCTTTTGAGTCTGGTTCCTTTCCAGGTTTCTTCCTCATAGCATCTCACGGAGCCTTTCCTTGCCACCATCACCTCTGGCCTGCTCGTTAGGGATAAATTCATACATTTAAAATCTATATCCTGAATTTGTTTCTGTAAAGCTACTTTGGGACGATATCCGTTGTTAAAAGCGCTATACAAATTAAACTGAATTGAATTGTATTCTGCTTTGCATAGTAAAGCCTTAACTAGCATCTGTGGATGCAGCGGCGAATGGTGTCATCTGACAAAAGGTTTATCAAAGTATTCCCGAGCCCATGTCAGGATCTCCGTTACAGACTCGTGACGGTTTTTAAGACAGTGACGTCTGAGGGATCGGAGATCACACGCATTCAGAAGTGGTTTTCGGCCTCGCCCTTTACGCACCGAGATTTGACCGGATTCCTTGAATCTTATAATTATATTGTGCACAGTAGAAGGTGGAACGCCCAAAATCCTACTGATTTGTCTTTGAGGAAAGTTCTTCTCAAAGTGTTGGCAGATCGGCGAGCCTCGACCCGTCCTTGCTCCTGAAGGACTAGGCCTTTTTGGAGGCTCCTTATATACTAAGATTAGACGATTGCCTCACCAGTTTCACATCACCTTCTTATTTCAACTTCTCACATCGCTATTAGTCCTAAACTGCTCCTGTCCCAACTTTTTTGGAACGTATTGCATGCATCAATTTCAAAATAAACGTTTATCTTCAAAAAACTATGTAGTTGATGAGGTAAAACATCTTTATACGTTTTTCTGTTTAAACACAAGTCAAAATACATTTACAAATCACTCTTTTATTAGCATTTTCCATACGGTCCCAAACTTTTTTCGGAATTGGGGTTGTACACTGTTAACTTCATAACTAGGTATTTCAACTTGTTATTTTGACTTACTAGTTCAAAATATTCTTATTATTTTAATGCATAATTAAAATACCCCGCAATAAGACGGTTCAGGGTGTCCACAAAATTGTACCCATCGGTTCCAGCGAAGGACGCATGGCCTCTCAGACTTCCGAAGGTTAACACGTTTTAAGTAAAGTCAAAGATTTACATCATATTGTTAAAATGATGAAAGTGAGCAGATGCATTTGCCCTTGGCCTGTTCTCAAGTTCACACTACAGCAAAGCATTGTGTAAATGCAGAATAGCAGAGAGAGGGGAAAGGGAGCTCTATTTCTAATCAAAGGCGAAGGTCTCCTGCTGACTCCACAGCTGTGGTGGGCTGAGTCTCCTTCTCCACATCTGGATCCAGTTAAGCACTTCTTAGAAAACGCGCATCCGGTCAGACTTTCATCCCACAGTTGTGCTGTGGAGCATCCACGAGTGGGTGTGTGAAGTGCCAGAGAGTGAAACACATGTCTGAGTGGCACTGTGAGGGAGCCCCAAGTGCTGGGAGTTACTTTCACTGCGTTGTTTAGGCTGTTGCTATGTGCACAGGAAAAAAACTGAGGACGCCGAGGCTTTTCGAAGACATACCACAATCATGACGCATCTAGATCTGAGTAACTTGGCTCTTGTACGCTGCTTTTTTTTTTGTACTACTCTGTACACCAAGTGTGCTCGATGTGTTGTCAGGCTACTGTAAATAACAAGTAATCCAAACTGTTTTTGTTTTTGTAAATACATGCTCAGATTTTCACAATTGCTTTAAATCGTTAAGCTGCATCTCTTTTTGAAGGTCTGATTCTGGCACAAAAGGAAGTATTTCATTTTTGTCGCCTGGCTTTCTGGTGTAACGCTGTGAACATGTCGCTGCATTAACTCTAAACTTGCACTTTGAAAACAATGTACATACAGTGCCATCCAGAACATCCGAACACACAGGGATATTATATCACTTTATTTAAATGATATTCTAAAATAAGAAGTGCTGTACATTTTGTCCCCTACAAAACACTGTTTTCAAAATTCTCAGCCTCCTTGCGATTCACATTTTGTGATGCCTGCTGTGGAAAGCAGTGGCAGCTGGTGGTTTTTTCAAATAGGGAAAGCACATGTGTCTGTTATTAAAGTTTGTATCTGTGTCCGTATGTTCTGTTTCATCTGCTGGTCTGGCATCCTGTTTAACTCGCAGTCTCTCCAGTCAGAGGCTTTTCCAAAATCAGATCGACAAAAAGTGTATTGTTTGCCAACTAAGTCTCTCTATCTATCTATCTATCTATCTATCTATCTATCTATCTATCTATCTCTATATATCTATCCCTCTATCTATTAAAAAATTTAAATTAATACATTGATCTGGCTTTTCTAAAAGTTCAAGTCGTTTTTCAGGTTTATTTTCCGAAATCAACAATCTGTAGACTCCTAAAAAAAAAAAAGCCAGTCACAGAAGTGGATAAGATAAACAGGCTTGGTTATGCTTGATCTTGGAGCTGAAAGTTTTTACAGTATGTAGTGTGTATGGGTTACATCATTCTGACACGTTTACCTTTGAGACACGGGGGAGAGGCAGGGTTTGAGAAAGTTGATGAGATTCAAGAGGGAGGAGAATTCTCTTTGAGCTTAGTCACTGTTGCCTGATTGAGCAAATATCCTCCTCATTGGGCTGTATTTACTTTGCACTGATGAGTTTTGGGTAAGCGTCCTGACTCCCGTCTGCTCACTGGGGTTTTCAACTGGAAGTTTGATGAAGAATAGTTTGTTGCTATAGCATATACATTTAACAGTTTTCATAATATGATTCAGTTATGTGATTCGAGACTTTAGAATATTACTTACTTAGAATATTAATTGCATACAACAACAACAACAATAATAATAATAATAATAATAATAATAATATATGGCCAAAGGTTTGTGGACATCTATATGTGTGCCTTCCCCGAAGCACAGTATTGTATAATCTTTGTATGCTGTAGCATTTAAAATGTCTTCACTGCAACTAAAGGGGCCTGTGCACAAAGTGAGATCTATGAAGAAATGGTTTTCCAAGGCTGGAGTGGAAGAACTCAAGTGGCCCACACAGAGCTCTGAACTCAACCCCACTAGACACCTTTGAGATGAACTGGAGCGCTGACTGTGCACTACGCCTCCTCACCCAACATCAGTGTCCAACCTCACTAATGCTCTTGGGGCTGAATAAGCACTAATCCCCACGGCTGCGCTAAAAAATCTAGTGGAAACCCTTCTCAGAAGCTTGGAGGATATTATCACAGCAAAGGAGGACTAAATCTGGAATGGGATGTTCAAAAAGCACATATGGATGTTATAGTCAGGTGTCCACAAACTTTTGGACATTGAGTGTACCTTTATTCTTTTTGTAAAGTGTTTTTAAATCACTACAACATTTATTTTATTAGCCGTAGCCCAAAAATCTGCAACAGAATCCATTAGAATGCAGTAGATTTGCATTTCATCATTTTGGCCACCAGATGGTACTAGCGTGCACTCTACTGGAAAGCTTCGAATAATAAACCTTTTTACATTTGCTCCTGTGGCTGACGCATTTATCCAAAACGACCTACTAAAACAAGATACAACTGAGGGTTAAGTGTCTTGTGTAAGGACGCACCTGGTAGTTTGGTCCAGGGATTTGAATTTACATCGGTTACCCTCATGTCGTTCCAAACCCATTTCGTTCATCTTCGGAACACAAATACAGACATTTTTAATGTAACCTGGGAGGTTTCTGTCCCTCCGTTTTCAGTCCATGTAACCAAAAGGTTCAAGCTCCAAAAAGTTCATAAAAGTAATCCATGTGACTCCAGTGGTTTAATCCCAATCTTATGAAGCGATACGAATGCTTTGTGTGTGCAAAAAAAAACTCAAATGAGGAATATCTTCACTTCCACATAGATGTCCGACATGCTTTCATGAGAGAACCATGGCACATGTGCGTTGTCTTGTGGATGTTCTTTTGTCGCCCTTGCGTTCTCGCAATACAACCGGACCCGGAAGCGCTGCACTCTTTCATTAAAAATACCTTCATTTGTGTTCCAAAGATGAACGAAAGTCTTATCGGTTTGGAACGGCATGAGGTTGAGTAACTGATGACGGAATTTACATTTTTGGGCGAAATACCCCTTTAACCACTGAGTCACCATGTCTCCTTTTTAAGAGAAATTTAGAAGGAAATCTTCATTGTTTTAGAAAACCTCATTTTTGCCATCACTAGTGTCTAGCTTAAAGCTTTCCAGAAGCATGGTCACATGATGAATCTGTTCACCATGTGCTGCCATACGATTGATCTCTCTCTCTCTCCCTCCCTCCCTCCCTCCCTCCTCGCTGCTCATGTCTGTTTCTCTGATATTTACATAGATTTGGTTATTAAAATGAAAAGCCTTCCCCTTCATGAAAGCTTACCTGGCTAGCTTAACACCATGGCTGCACTCATTTGTGTTCATTTGAACATACCACACCCAAAAACAGACGTCCATCATCCAGCCCACCATACAACTTAGCTAACATTATCATTACTTAGTCACTATTTAGCTATTTGCATTAAATATGGTTATATTGAAATAAATGTGATGTGATTATGGTTAGCATTCCATTTTTGTTCTTCCCATGAGAATTTATGCACTGTGCTGATGTCACAGTGGGACACGGTTGTTCGCACAGTTACGATAGCATTTAGTAAAAGAAAACAATTTAATACATAAGCTATGATTATTTCATGGTTTTCATAATTAATGAAAACGATTTCACGATGATTTTAATATTGGTTAAATTAGAAAGACACGTGGAGGCATTATGGATAATGTGTGTACTTGATCTTATTTTCAACAACCGGAGAATCCTTGATCCTGAATCTTGGGTAAGTATGAAATGTTGAAATCTATTATGTTTACAAACTCTGTGTCTTGGACAAGAAGTGATTAAAAACTGAATGTGCTGACTGGACTCATACACTCCATACTGCTGTATTAACTCTGACACTAAACCTCATTGTCTCTAGGCGCATACCTTTGGGTTGAATGTATATAAACAGTTTATTCTGACTGTGCAATCAGAATGAATTGATTCGGAAGGCATAATAAGCACCGCCAGTGTTAGCACACCTCACATCAGATTGCACCATGGTCAATAAACCGAATGGTGTCTGAAGATGAAACATGATTGGCTCGTCCTTTTGTCCCCCTGCAAAATATGTTTGGACCTTACAGTTTCTGTGACACAGTGAAACCCAAGTTTGGTTCCTGCTGTCCATCATGCTGTCCATCATTTTCACCCTTTCCAATTGACCAAGGATGCCGTAACTCTGTTCTGGACTGTTCCAAGACACTTGAACCCAGGTGTACCTCATTCTGATATGCAAATGATCACGACGAGTCCAATGAATATGCAAATTAGCTGATGAAACATGATTGGCTCTTCTTTTTCCCTGTGAAACATGAGTAACATGAAACATGAGTCAGTTTAAGAGATTTGTATAAACGATGTGAATTACTATTTCTGTGACAATTGACCAGAAGTTTGGTTTCTGCTGTCCATCATGGCACAGGTATGCCAAAGAAAGTGCCGGAACACCATCCTGTATGCTCCCAACTCACTTTAACCCGTGTGTAACATGTTTTGATAAGCAAATAATCAGGCCGTGACGTCATGTGGTGATTTCTAGCGACTTTTTAAGCACGCTAGCTACCTTCCCCTGAAAAGTTATTTTTTTTATTTTTTTTAAAAAATATTTTATTTTTTAGTTTGTGACTTAAATATGCTGAACTAAACGATGCCTTATCCAAATCCATTTTCCGACGATATTTAATATATGATATTTTTGGTAGTGTTTCTGACTTCTGGGTCAAATTGAAAACATTTCTTGTGGCCGTAGGTGTAAAGTCCAATCTGGCAACCCTGTTTGTGATTAGCTTAGCTGAGGCGCTGCATCCTTTCAAACCCGGAGTGGAGACGCCGAGTGCGAGTCTGTCAAACTTTTCCCACAGCAGACGTGGAGAAGAAACTAAAAACTAACTATGTTGCTTTTTAAAGCGCTCCAGTCTCTCCTTGTGCTGTTTTAATGGTGTTTTACGACTTTTAGCACTCCATTTCGGGCTCTTCCTCCTCTGGTTTATCGATTACAGGAGCTCCACGTCGGTAAGTTTACGCTGCAGCCGTTAAAGTCTCTGAAATGAATTCTGGACCTCATACAAACAACTTTACCATGTTTAAATAGATCATTTGAAACTAATTAATGGTTACAAATATTTGCTTTGAAAACTCATGTGTTCGCCTATTGTGTTTTAATTGTTATTCTATGGCGTTACAGCTGTGTGATTTAATCATACAGTAAATATAACCGGTATCTAGATTAGTCATATTTCTGAGCTTCGATATGTTTACATCCATTCATATGAATGTCATTTGGCTATTTTCTATAGTGCCCAGCTTTGGTTTTCAGCCACACACACACACACACACACACACACTCTTTACTCCAAAGTGCAGCTCATGACTTCATACAAGTGGTTTTCATGACGTCATCCAAATGTTGTTGCCAGCAGGACTGTTTTTATTTATTTATTTATTTATTTATTTATTTTTAAAATAACGGTTATTTTCATATTATTTGTCTCTGCAACGCCGAAATGCGAGAATTCACTCCCTAACCAATCTCCCTACACTCCCGGCTGTGTTTTAGATGAATCGTGACATTCACGGGATTCAACACGTGTAAATAATTTTGCCGAAAGTAAGGCCAGTCTTAAACCATGTGGCATCAAGTCTTCACCCATGGTTGTAATATCGTCGCGATGTGGGTGTCTCGGTCATTCATGTTCACCCAAATGTGTGTCAGGATACCCCTGTTTTGGTGCTACAGAGATCATTCAGGGTTTTGTGGTCAAGTCACATTGCATCTCCAATTACACCCCCCCCCCCCCCCCCCCCTTACACACACACACACACACACATACACACATATATATATATGCAGCTTCCAGCAGTTGGCTTGGAGCAGATGGTCCTCACTGGAGGATCATAGGAGAAACGTAGACAGTCCGGCCCTAGCCTGAGAAAGGAGGAGAGGTCAACGAGGACTTGTAGTCGAAAGCAGATGTTGCCGTCGTCCTCTTGGACCTTTTTAGTTTTAGATCGTTTTACTTAGTAACGATCCTTTAAACTTTGATATGAAGGACCCGCTCGTGTATAATTCAAATTTGCACCCATTTTCCGCTTATCTCCGGTCAGCCCGTGCGTATTTCCTGTCCAGATCCTTTCGTTCTACACTGTTGTGTTGCTGAAATTGCGCACACACTCTCCCCAATCAAATGTGAGATTTGATCTGCTAAGTAATATAATGTTACTTTATTGAAACAGCAGTTTTAGGTCTATATATGTATTTATTTATTTATTTAAATATAAGGGTTTTCAGGTGTAAAATGACAGCCCAGTTAAGTTTACAGCTCTGTGGTGTCTTTTTTTTTTTTTTTTTTTTTTTTTATCCATTGTTATAGCGTACATAAGCGTGTATTACAGCGTCGGAAGCCGTATCGGCGGTCTGTTTGAGAACCTGAATAACTTTGAGGTGAACGTGAGTTTGACGTTAGCGTCTTAATCCCAGAGCAGAACTAATACAGCGTTTTACACGGTAGGATTAATGTTTTGGTTTTGCTGTCGTCTTAAAATGGTCGTTCGGTCGTGAGTCGAGATCGGTGGCTTTAAAACCAGGGTGAAAATTGTGTTTGGGGGGGTTGACCCTCTAAATAAGGCTTGATCCCCCTCCTGGAGGACATCAAAACAAGATGTCGGGGGTGTCTTGAGAATTTCACGCACTAAGTTTTAATAGTGAATAATAGTTCACATTGCTTGCTCTGCCTGAAAAGAAAACGTCAGTATAAGTTTGTCCAGCGCTAAAATGGGTCATACTATTGTCCGTGCATGAGTGTGCCCACTAGGCTAAGTGCTGGAAATACCACGCCATCATGCGCTCAGTTGGCCGAATGCAGTGGAGATCGCATGGGAGATACCGTAAGTGTTGGAAAGACACTTTTTTTTTTTCTTCCTTGGAAAAGAAATGTCATCATATAAAAATTGTTGTATTTCAAGCATAAATTTCCCACGCAGTTCATCAAAGTGAAATGTTTATGATGAAATAATTAAGACGACGTATACCTGTTGTCTTGAGTGATTGAAGCAAGCTGATAAAATGCTGTTTTTGAATAGCATGTGATTCTGTGGATTTGAACAAATAATTTACAACCTCCAAAATGTCAGTTAGACTTTACACGTTACAGAGCGTGTATTTCAGCTGGCGCCAACGCTCGTTCATGGAAGTTATGTCCTTCACTATAGTAACAGTAAGCTATGTGTGCGCGTTCATTCAGCGGTTAAGGGTCACTTCAATATAATTTTGACATGCCGACATGGTGTATCATACGAAAACTGTGGTGTTGCCAATACTATACCATTCTGCAAGATGTTGTTAGATCGTGTAAGAATGTTTTCTAAACTTGTTTCACTGAAGCACGCATCTGTATTACACAAACTTGTTAATCCTGTATACATAGACAAACTGTATAATTCGCCACTGCTTAGAACACATACTGTCAAGCGATCACTGCTGGTCAATTGGGTGCCCTTGCGAACAAAGAGTGTAGAAGAATAAATGCTGGCAGTCTGAGGTATTCTTTATTCAAATCTGAACGTGATCGCTGATGTGACGTTTGCTTAAAAGCCACCAACTGGAACATGGTGTAGGATTACGCCAAATTCATGAGACCGCTATAGATACAGTACCGGCAATGGCAAAACCACGACTACAGTGCTGTGAAATAGTATTTGCTAATATTTTCCTTATTTCGTCTGTTTTTTCATACTAAATTGTTTCAGAAATTAAAACAAAATCGAAGATAAAAGTAAAGGCAACCTAAAGAAACACCAAATGCAGTTTTTAAATGATAAAGTTATTTATTGAAGCAAAAAAAAAAAAGTTATCCAATACCCACTGGGCCTGTGTGGAAAGTTACTAATTCCTTAAATCTATGAAACTGCATTGATAACGGGGTTCAGCTGGACTAGACACAACCGGGCCTGATTACTGCAAACCCTGTTCAATCACATCAACACTTAAATAGAACTTTTCAACAGCATGACGTTGGTTAAAAGGTCTTACCCTGTAACACACTATGCCAAAGTTGAAAGAAATTCCGAAATGATGAGGAAGAAGGTGATTGAAATACATCAGTCTGGGAAGGGTTACAAAGCAATTTCAAAGGCTCTCGGACTCCAAAGAACCACAGCGAGAGCCGTTATCTCCAAATGGAAAAACTGTGCACAGAAGTGGCCGACCTTCCAGAATTCCTCCAAGAGCACAGCGACGACTCATCCAAGAAGTCACAAAAGAGACAAAGACAACATCAAAGGACCTACAGGATTCTCTTGCATCATCAAAGGTCACTGTTCATGACTCCACTATCAGAAAGACACTGGGGGGAAAAATGGCATCCATGGAAGAGAGGCGAGGAGAAAACCACTGATAACAAAGAAAAACATTTAAGGCTCGTTTTGCCAAAACACACTTTACTGATTCTCAAACATTTTGGGAGAATGTTCTGTGAGTTGAAAGTGGAACCATTTGGAAGACAGGGGTCTGGTTACATTTGGCATAAACCAAATACAGAATTTCACAAAAAGAACATCATATCTACGGTCAAGCATGGTGGAGGAAGTGAGATGGTGTGGGGATGCTTTGCTGCTTCGGGGCCTGGGCAACTTGTAATAATTGAGGGAAACATTAAGTCTGCTCTCTACGAGAAAATCCTAAAGGAGAATGTCTGGTCTTCAGTCAGTAAGTTGAAACTCAAGCGCAGTGTAAAAGCAGCTTCAGGCTAAATCGGGAAACCAAACCGGTTTTGAACGAATGACTTCATATAAGGTGACTCAGACTCCATATTGGGTCTTCACAAAAGCTGAATTCAGTGGAAATGATACCCATGACGTTTTATGAGCTTGACCTTTTTGTATCTTCCTCATTGGCCAGTATTCGAAGTGTAAGTGAACTTTGCAGCTTTTCATTCAGGAGTAACTTTAAGGTACATGATCACTTAAAGACTTTTATTTCACAAACGTTTCAAGCAGCTTCTAAGAAAAATACAATTCTTTAATTCGAGACTACCGTCAACCGGTTAGTCCGATTCAGTTCTCACACGGGAGACGAAGACGATCTGTAGCGCAGGTTCTTCTCTTTTAAGTGTACGGCTCAAGTAAATATGGTGTTATGCAAGACCATATCCACTTTGCATACGCACGTCGCGTCACTTTTCTTGCGGTTTTGGCTTTTCAGGTCTCGTCTTGGACCGCTTGGCTTGGCTGCTATATCTTTGCCGCCGTCATTCAGAGTTTGTCTTTGGCATATGTGACTTACTCCATGGTGCTAATGAGTTATTGCATTATTATGAGCGGGAGCGAGATAACGGCAGGACCAGACATTCCATCAATGAAGACATTCCTACAAAAGGGGCGCACGGTGGCGTACTGGTTAGCACGTTCTCCTCACACCTCCAGGGTCGGGGCTTCGATTCCCACCGTGGTCCTGTGTGTGTGTGTGGAGTTTGCATGTTCTCCCCGTGCTGCGGGGGTTTCCTCCAGGTACTCCGGTTTCCTCCCCCAGAACAGCTAAGAACCCTAAGAACAGCTGTGCCAAATGAGCTGATGTTCTTAATATCCAATTAAGCGTTCCATATAAATCAATCCACGTTAATTATTTCATTTGGGGAAACTGTCATTTACGCCAGTATATCACCCACCACTAGCAAAAGGTCTGGCCCAAACTGCATACTTGTGTTCTATTCGAGACAATTTTTACTGAACACATTTGTCAGTCACTTTAAACGAACGAATTACTTTAGTGAGCTCGTTAAAATTAGCATAATTGTTGCCGTCTGTAGCTCTCTCTCTTGCTTCATCACTCCCTTGCTGTTGAAGTAAGTGTGTAGTTATTTATACGTCCACACCCGAGAGCACACGGAAAGCTCTAACGGAGAAGTTAAAACCATATGCTGTGTTTTCTTCGAGTTATGTCTCAAGGTCTGAAGGACTTTTCTCTCCGATCCAATGCTTTGCTGCTTTCTAAAACGGAGTCTAATGTTGTTCTCTATGCTATCTTTGTGACCGGATGGACCGAGGCAAATGTAAATAGCTTGCAAGCTAAATCTACATCACACAGCTAACACGACTTTGTCGGAAAAGCCCTTCCGTCCGCGGGTAACTGCGTCCTGCGACTTGCACGGTTAGTGAATTCCACACGAATTTGCAGTTTTTAAAAATCCTTTAAGGGAAAAATTCATGCCGTATGTTCGATAAAATATTAGAGTAGCCCCTCATTGTTTGAAAGCTTGTAGGATCTTTTTTAAATCGGTCTGATTTTTCTTAAAATGTCATGCTTTCGCATCCTAAAACATTTTATTCAAATATAAAAGTCTTTTGTTCAGAGTTCTCCTTCAGTATGCCGTGCAGGGTTTATCCGTCACAGTTAAACGCGTGCTACACAATGAACAGATAACGTGAACAAGAGCCCCCGATATGGCCGATCAGTCCCACAATGCAACACCGTGTGACGCCCGTTCCCAAGCCCTACGTCAATAAATTGCGATCCGTGTCTCCCAATAGATCGACGTTATCCCCCTGGCTGAACAGTGTGGTCTAACAGTAGGGCTCTTCTCTCACTGCAGACCTGCTGCTTACTGCATGTTTTTTGTTTCTCGCACCACTCGGTGTAGACCCTAGACGCCCTCGAAAATCCCCGGAGATCAGCAGTTTCTGAAATGCATCCGACACCAACAGCCACCATTCAGTCAAAGTCACAGAGATGATTTTTTATTTATTTTTTTCCCCCCTCATTTTGGTGTTTGATGTGAACATTAACTGAATTTCGTGCATTATGCTGCTACCACATGATTTGAGTAATTGCATGAGTGTAGCTGGACAGGTTCCACAGTGGGTTGGGTGTACGAGTGTATTTATGTAGTGATATATATATATATATAACTCTTCAGATGTGATTATACAAAGAGTTCCGCCCTTAACTAAACCAAAGGTTTCTGCATAGTAAACGCCGTGTATCAGGTTATAGCGTGTAACTTGTAAAACAAATGACTTGCTCCTTCTTATGTTTGTTGCTTACTTGAGTCCAGATATCGGAGTCTGAATTGAAGTTTCTCCTTTCTTCCTGTTAGTTTTATTCCAGCTGCGTTGATTTAGAACGGTGTGTATCGGACGTGGTTAACTAAGTGGATCTGGGTGATCTGCGCGCTCGAGTTTGTTATTTTAAACGTGGACGCGCGGCAAGCGTGCTCGTATAGAGAGAGGCGCCATCGCGACACTCGTGCGGTTTTTCCGAGACCGACAAGGCCCGGTTTTTCAGAATACCGCAAGTGCACTGCAGGTCATGTGACAAGAACCAACAAATCCACGTCAGACTTTACGGAAACGACGTTGGGAGCTCAGCCGAGGAGGAACCGCTGATCATAGCTGTACGATTTGTCAAGCGCCTGTTCTTCAGGCGGAACACTTGCTGAAATCAGTCGGTGAAATTCTCTGTATTTTCTACGTGCTTGAAGGATGGGGTGCACTCAAGCGGGTTTTTTGTTTCTGTCCGTTTCCTCTTCCCCCTTCTCCATAAATAAATCTAATGTCAGAGCTACTGCACGGGAATTGCGGTGCCGTAAAACCCATCCTGTGCCAACTTCCTCATCGTCATGGAGAGCGCAGCTCATGGTTGCTGAGCGACGGACGCACACCACGGGACACCGGACACCACTAGCGCTTCAGAAAGAAGGTGGAAGCGGCGCGGCCACATCTTCCACGTGGTATGAAGGTGTGGTCTGTGTCCTTCCTGGTGAAGGAGGTGTGGCCTATGACCCTGTTTAATCCCAGTGAAGTAGGTGAGGCGTCTCACTGTGTCGGTCACGGTGAAAGTCCAAGAGTTATTGAAAGCTCTGACCCCTGATAATTATGAATGTAATCTCGACGCTGTTTCACAGTATTGATATCATGACTTCATATTACCCAGCCCTACCACATGACCAGGTGAGATTTGGATGGTTAGACCATCCTCAACACTGAAGTCTGGCGGGAATTTTGTGTGCATAGCTTCATTGGAAATATATATTTACTGGAAAAAACAAAATGTTGACGCGTTCAATAATTATTTCCCCCACTGTATATATTTAAGTGCTTCTACACCACATAGCTCACCACATCTCGAGGACTATCCATGTTCTGACCCAAGGGAGTGTGTTTCCTATCCTGTAACACCGCCTAGGTCTGCAGCATCGCATGGTGATGATCACAGAGCCTTTATCACAGTCTAATATCCCAGTATTGTAATAAAATGAACTCGCGTTGTAATTATAACCGCGATGGTAGTTCTGCCGCATGTTTTTCCAAATATTCATGTTCACGCTCCACTGGGGAAAAAGAATGATAGGACTGTATTCTCTGAGAAGGTGCACATGATTTAACAAATTAATAACCTTAGAAGATATCTTGGGTAGGGATGTCATGAGAACCGATACTTGGGTACCAACATTCTTAAAACGTGACGGTACTCGTTTTTCTGCGGTCGCTTAAGTACCGAGGTTGTAACCCTTCCGGAACTGAAGGGGGCAGCAAATAAAGCGCAAGTGTTTTAGTCGGTCCACAGGTGGTGAAGAAGAACGCCTACAAGCACACGGGGGGGGGAACTACAGAAGATTAGCTTAGCTTAACAAGTTTAGCTCCGCCCCGACTCGTTGAGAGGAAAGTTAGCGTTGCTGCAACCGCTGCTATCGTTCATTTCAAGCAAAGCGAGGAAACGCCTGGGAATTTGGCGAAGCACCTGAAAGACGGTCCTATGTTATGTTTGTTTGAGACAGCTGGCACTGTTGCCGTGAAACCACCTAACGTTATGCTCCATGTAATGTTAGCGATAGCCTGTTATTTGTTAACGACGCTAACATATTGTGATAGTTTATAACATCACGCATCGCCGTTCAGCCCGTGTCCTGTCAGCTAAATGTAGCCTAACGTCTCTAATTATTATTCACATGTTCATGCTTTTAGTAAATCTTTGTCCTGCCAGCACATCAGTGAATTTAAACTAATGCGTGCATTCAGGTTATAAGGTGTGTATGCGTGAGTGCTTAGGAGTGCACCTTAGCACTTGTTATTAGTCATTGTCAGTGTTTGATAACTAAAATCATCTGGTTTTTTTTTTTGTTTTGTTTTTTTTTTTTTTTTTGTGCCAGTATCAGCCAGAGGAGGTGGTATCGGTATCGGCGACTACATTTTTGGTATCGTGACATCCCTGACTTGGGCTTTTGGGAGCATAGCCCCAAAGTGACCCCTAAATAGCCTAATCCTGACTGAGATGATAAGGGTAATGTTGTGGAGTGTGGGGTCACTTCCCTTGCTAAGCTCTTTCACCCCGATGTCATGGACTCTAGGGTGTGGATGCCATCAGGCAAGACCACCAAAACAGTATTACAAAAAAAATATTGTTTTAAATATTCCTGTACATCCTACATGCCTAGCATATATGGGTTTGTAGTTTGTAACTGTGCATACGGCATTGGGTTTCATGGGTTCTTTGCCTCCTCTTTAGTGAATTATTTGAATGGATTCATTTCAGCTGTACTTCACGCAAGGCTCGTAAAGGTGTGTCAAAGACTTCTATATACCTATGAGCACATCAGTGCGTCTGTTGAGCTTTAATTTCCCCAGGACTGCTGCAACTCGGTCACATGTTCATGCTTCAGCATGTCCACTCACTCGCAGGTGTGTTTCAGACCGCTGAGCTTTTATACCTGGAAGTACAACTGAACTCTGAATTCTGCTCGTGTGTTGAACATGTGAGTAAAGGACAAAGCACCCTTTATAGTGTGACGCGTTTTGTTTCCTCTCATTCACAGTAAGAAGCTCTCCGGTCTCCTCAAAGGCCGCTATTGTTCGCCGCTTTAGCCGCTGAGAGATTCGGGGAGCGTGCGTGCTGCGGGGGGATCGGGGGCGGCAACGCGTCCGGTCGGATTCGGTGCCCTTTACAGTGTATGGCTCATTTGCATAATCGTTGTACAGTAAATACAATGAGGATTTTTGGACTAAATACAAATACTTGTTAAATATGTCGGGGTCGTTTCATTCGACACCTGCGTAGGCCACAGGAATTTCGCCAAAAGGAAAGTCATTACATTTTTTTTTTCTCTCTGAAATACAGTGGTACGATCAAAAGAATACGGACATGTGCGAGTAATCCCTCGTCCAGTGCGCTGAGAGTCACGATATTTTAATAATGGTCCAGGGTGAACACCGTTTCTGTGGTGGATGTTTGGAGCAGTGTGAGGAAAGAGAGCTGTCTCATTCGGATCAGCACAAGAGCAGCTACCTTCTAAGCTTCCCCTGCCGCTTCCTGTCTTCCTATTCTCTTCCCTTTTCTAAAACAGCTTCAGTGTCATCAGATCACATTCCCAGTAGTGGAGCCCTCTCTCTCGCTCTCTCTGTCCTCCTCTCTCTCGCTCTCTCTGTCCTCCTCTCTCTCGCTCTCTCTGTCCTCCTCTCTCTCGCTCTCTCTGTCCTCCTCTCTCTCGCTCTCTCTGTCCTCCTCTCTCTCGCTCTCTCTGTCCTCCTCTCTCGCTCTCTCTGTCCTCCTCTCTCGCTCTCTCTGTCCTCCTCTCTCTCTCTCTCTGTCCTCCTCTCTCTCTCTCTCTGTCCTCCTCTCTCGCTCTCTCTGTCCTCCTCTCTCGCTCTCTCTGTCCTCCTCTCTCGCTCTCTCTGTCCTCCTCTCTCTCTCTCTCTGTCCTCCTCTCTCGCTCTCTCTGTCCTCCTCTCTCTCTCTCTCTGTCCTCCTCTCTCGCTCTCTCTGTCCTCCTCTCTCTCTCTCTCTCTGTCCTCCTCTCTCTCTCTCTCTGTCCTCCTCTCTCTCTCTCTCTGTCCTCCTCTCTCGCTCTCTCTGTCCTCCTCTCTCTCTCTCTCTGTCCTCCTCTCTCGCTCTCTCTGTCCTCCTCTCTCGCTCTCTCTGTCCTCCTCTCTCGCTCTCTCTGTCCTCCTCTCTCGCTCTCTCTGTCCTCCTCTCTCTCGCTCTCTCTGTCCTCCTCTCTCTCGCTCTCTCTGTCCTCCTCTCTCTCGCTCTCTCTGTCCTCCTCTCTCTCGCTCTCTCTGTCCTCCCCTCTCTCGCTCTCTCTGTCCTCCCCTCTCTCGCTCTCTCTGTCCTCCCCTCTCTCGCTCTCTCTGTCCTCCCCTCTCTCGCTCTCTCTGTCCTCCCCTCTCTCGCTCTCTCTGTCCTCCCCTCTCTCGCTCTCTCTGTCCTCCTCTCTCGCTCTCTCTGTCCTCCTCTCTCGCTCTCTCTGTCCTCCTCTCTCGCTCTCTCTGTCCTCCTCTCTCGCTCTCTCTGTCCTCCTCTCTCGCTCTCTCTGTCCTCCTCTCTCTCGCTCTCTCTGTCCTCCTCTCTCTCGCTCTCTCTGTCCTCCCCTCTCTCGCTCTCTCTGTCCTCCCCTCTCTCGCTCTCTCTGTCCTCCTCTCTCTCTCGCTCTCTCTGTCCTCCTCTCTCGCTCTCTCTGTCCTCCTCTCTCGCTCTCTCTGTCCTCCTCTCTCGCTCTCTCTGTCCTCCTCTCTCGCTCTCTCTGTCCTCCCCTCTCTCGCTCTCTCTGTCCTCCTCTCTCGCTCTCTCTGTCCTCCCCTCTCTCGCTCTCTCTGTCCTCCTCTCTCGCTCTCTCTGTCCTCCTCTCTCGCTCTCTCTGTCCTTCTCTCTGTCCTCCTCTCTCGCTCTCTCTGTCCTCCTCTCTCTCGCTCTCTCTGTCCTCCTCTCTCGCTCTCTCTGTCCTCCTCTCTCGCTCTCTCTGTCCTCCCCTCTCTCGCTCTCTCTGTCCTCCTCTCTCGCTCTCTCTGTCCTCCCCTCTCTCGCTCTCTCTGTCCTCCTCTCTCGCTCTCTCTGTCCTCCTCTCTCGCTCTCTCTGTCCTCCTCTCTCGCTCTCTCTGTCCTCCTCTCTCTCTCTCTCTCTGTCCTCCTCTCTCGCTCTCTCTGTCCTCCCCTCTCTCGCTCTCTCTGTCCTCCTCTCTCGCTCTCTCTGTCCTCCTCTCTCGCTCTCTCTGTCCTCCCCTCTCTCGCTCTCTCTGTCCTCCTCTCTCGCTCTCTCTGTCCTCCCCTCTCTCGCTCTCTCTGTCCTCCTCTCTCGCTCTCTCTGTCCTCCTCTCTCGCTCTCTCTGTCCTTCTCTCTGTCCTCCTCTCTCGCTCTCTCTGTCCTCCTCTCTCTCGCTCTCTCTGTCCTCCTCTCTCGCTCTCTCTGTCCTCCTCTCTCGCTCTCTCTGTCCTCCTCTCTCGCTCTCTCTGTCCTCCCCTCTCTCGCTCTCTCTGTCCTCCTCTCTCGCTCTCTCTGTCCTCCTCTCTCGCTCTCTCTGTCCTCCTCTCTCGCTCTCTCTGTCCTCCTCTCTCGCTCTCTCTGTCCTCCTCTCTCTCGCTCTCTCTGTCCTCCTCTCTCTCGCTCTCTCTGTCCTCCCCTCTCTCGCTCTCTCTGTCCTCCCCTCTCTCGCTCTCTCTGTCCTCCTCTCTCTCTCGCTCTCTCTGTCCTCCTCTCTCGCTCTCTCTGTCCTCCTCTCTCGCTCTCTCTGTCCTCCCCTCTCTCGCTCTCTCTGTCCTCCTCTCTCGCTCTCTCTGTCCTCCTCTCTCGCTCTCTCTGTCCTCCCCTCTCTCGCTCTCTCTGTCCTCCTCTCTCGCTCTCTCTGTCCTCCCCTCTCTCGCTCTCTCTGTCCTCCTCTCTCGCTCTCTCTGTCCTCCTCTCTCGCTCTCTCTGTCCTTCTCTCTGTCCTCCTCTCTCGCTCTCTCTGTCCTCCTCTCTCTCGCTCTCTCTGTCCTCCTCTCTCGCTCTCTCTGTCCTCCTCTCTCGCTCTCTCTGTCCTCCCCTCTCTCGCTCTCTCTGTCCTCCTCTCTCGCTCTCTCTGTCCTCCCCTCTCTCGCTCTCTCTGTCCTCCTCTCTCGCTCTCTCTGTCCTCCTCTCTCGCTCTCTCTGTCCTCCTCTCTCGCTCTCTCTGTCCTCCTCTCTCTCTCTCTCTCTGTCCTCCTCTCTCGCTCTCTCTGTCCTCCTCTCTCTCGCGCTCTCTGTCCTCCTCTCTCGCTCTCTCTGTCCTCCTCTCTCGCTCTCTCTGTCCTCCCCTCTCTCGCTCTCTCTGTCCTCCTCTCTCGCTCTCTCTGTCCTCCCCTCTCTCGCTCTCTCTGTCCTCCTCTCTCGCTCTCTGTCCTCCTCTCTCGCTCTCTCTGTCCTCCTCTCTCGCTCTCTCTGTCCTCCTCTCTCGCTCTCTCTGTCCTCCTCTCTCTCGCTCTCTCTGTCCTCCTCTCTCTCGCTCTCTCTGTCCTCCTCTCTCTCGCTCTCTCTGTCCTCCTCTCTCTCGCTCTCTCTGTCCTCCTCTCTCTCGCTCTCTCTGTCCTCCTCTCTCTCGCTCTCTCTGTCCTCCTCTCTCTCGCTCTCTCTGTCCTCCTCTCTCTCGCTCTCTGTGTGTCGTCCTCTCTCTCGCTCTCTGTGTGTCGTCCTCTCTCTCGCTCTCTGTGTGTCGTCCTCTCTCGCTCTCTGTGTCCTCCTTTCTCTCGCTCTGTCTTCTGTCTCTCTTTCTGTCCTCTCTGTGTCTCTCTTGCTCTCTCTGTCCTCCTCTCTCTCTGTCCTCTCTGTCTCTCTCTCTCTCTCTCTCTCTCTCTCTCTCTCTCTCTCTCTCTGTGTCCTCCTCTCTCTCTCTGTCCTCTCTCTGTCTCTCTCTCTCTCTCTCTGTCCTCTCTGTGTGTCTCTCTCTCTCGCTCTCTCTGTCCTCCTCTCTCTCTGTCTCTCTCTCTCTTTCTCTCTCTGTGTCTTCCTCTCTCTCTCTGTTCTGTCTCTCTCTCTCTCTCTCTCTCTGTCTCTCTCGCTCTGTCCTCTCTGTGTGTCTCTTTCTCTCTGTCCTCTCTGTCTCTCTCTCTCTTTCTCTCTCTGTGTCTTCCTCTCTCTCTCTCTGTTCTCTGTCTCTCTCTCTCTCTCTCTCTCTCTCTGTCTCTCTCTCTCTCTCTCTCTGTCTCTCTCTCTCTCTCTCTCTGTCTCTCTCTCTCTCTCTCTGTCTCTCTCTCTCTCTCTGTCCTCTCTGTGTCTCTCTCTCTGTCCTCTCTGTGTGTCTCTCTCTCTCTCTGTCCTTCGCTCTGTCCCTCTTTCTGTGTGTGTCTCTCTCGCTGTCTCTCTCTCTCTCCCTCTCTGTCTGTCCTTCTGTCTCTCTCTGTCCCTCTCTGTCTCTCTCTCTGTCCCTCTCGCTGTCTCTCTCTCTCTCGCTGTCTCTCTCTCTCTCTGTGTGTGTCTCTCTCTCGCTGTCTCTCTCTCTCTCTCTCTCTCTGTCTCTCTGTGTCTCTCTCCCTGTCCCTCTCTGTGTGTCTCTCTCTCTCTCTCTCTCTCTCTCTCTCTCTCTCTCTCTCTCTCTCTCTCTCTGTCTGTATGTTTGTGAACGAGTGATGGAAGAGGCGGTTGGAGTGTGTGCCAGCTCCTCAGTAGGTTTTCTGTATTCACCCTGTGAGGAACAATGGTGGCGATTCAGCGTTTCCTCCAGTCCGTAATAAATGCAGCAGACAGCACAACTCATGAGGACACACTCAAAAATGTCTCCACTTAACCCCATGGTCCAAATCCAGGACGCACCGAAGTTCATTGTGATCTCACCGAGTATGCGTTCACTAGCCCAATCCCACAGCGCGGCTGGCCGGAACCCTGTACAGATAAAGTAATGTAGTATGGTGAGCTAGTTTTCTAGGTTAAGATTTCATCTGGTATATCGGTGTGTAAAGTAGTAGAACACTACACGATTGACACCAACCTCTTCTTGCTGTCATTTTATTTCAACAAATTGTGCATACAGCTCCGTGTAGTCACAGATCTTTCGAACCCTATAGAACTTTCTGCGTTAACGTAATATAGCTACTTCTGTATTGTTAAATGCAGTGGATTTAAAAAGTCGACATATCTCTTGTTAAAATGGAAGGTTTCTGTGATGTCCAAGCCTTTTCTACCTTTTCATTGTGAAATTGCGCAATCCTTTTAAAGGGGAAAAAGTAGGAAACCTGGTCGTATAAGTGTGCACACCCCTAAGCTAATACTCGGTTGACGCCCCTTTAGATTTTATCACAGCGTTCCATCTTTTTGAGTCTTGACTTAGCAAAAATTTCCCTTTTGTCTTTGCAAAAGCTTTCCGATTCTGTCAAATTGGCGGGGATCTCCTGTGCTCAGCCCTCGTCACGTCACCCCACAGATACTCGAACGGATTTAGGTATGGACTCTCGCAGCCCCAAAGCGTGACGCTACCGCCGCCATGTTTCACAATGGGAATGGTGTTGTTCTGGTGACGTTTTATTCCGTCTCTTGTATATAAGGCCAAACAGTTCGGCCTCTTCACATCATTCCACGTGGTTGGAAGTCTTGCCACCCTACCCCATAGCCCAGGCGTGTGTCGAATTCGGGAGATTGTTGTGAAATGTAGGGAACAACCAGCACTCGCCATAAATGGCTGCAATTCTTTTAATGTTGCTGTAGGCCTCTTGGCAGCCTGCGTGAACATTCTTCTCCTGATCTTCTCATCAGGTTTTAGAGGGGTGTCCTGCTCTGAGCCATGTCACTGTCATGCCATATTTTCTCCACTTGTTGATTGTCTTTAGTGTTCCATGGTAATACAATACCTTGGAAAAAAAATTTGTAACCACCTCCCGATTGATATTTTTCAACAATGAGATCCCGTGCCATGGGTCCGACATGGTTTATCTTAAACCCCCCCCAAAATCCCAAAAACATGCCGTTTTAAGACTTCTATATCCACTCTAACTGGCTTCTTTTGTGGGAAATGTTGCTGTGAGCGCTTATCAGAAGCAGTGTGTGAGTGATTTCAGGGTATGAAGTTTTCCCTTGCATGTTCCTCTCTTTCTGTTTAACTTCCTGTGTCTGAGGGGAAAGGTTAAGCAGAACTGACCTGCTTCCTGCTTAGTGCATCCTGGCATCAGGAGAAGGAGGGTCAGGGGTCATAATCAAAGTCACCTTCCTGATTAAATTCCGGAGGGGGTTAACAGAAACGTTCGTTAATTATATGACATTTTCGACATCTTCCCCCCCTGGTTGCCACGTCACATGACGTAGTATTAACATCCTTATTCTTGCGAAGCTGTTCATTAAAACCAGCATTTTGATCAGAATGAGGTATAGTGACGTCACGATCATGTTTGTGATTGGAAGTTAAAGGCTGAAGGTATTATAGCTTTGTTTTCTCATACTCCCAGCATTCCTTGCGATCTTGAGATATTTAGTTGCAAAAATTCGAACGTCAGCATTAGGCATTCGTATAGCTACCGTGCGGACCGCAGTGAACCACCTTCTGCAAAAACAGAATAGCGACGTAAACTCAAATGTGCTGGCGCATAACGCATCTACGAACGCAAGTCAGTCTATCCGGATAAACATCGGGCTTTCTGATCACTGATGGGGAAAGGGCACGGAAATATTATTTACAACCGGGATTTCCTTGAATACCCCCGTGCAGTGTCGGATCTATTTCGAAGGCTTGTGGTACTGCTATATGGTCCTTCTATTCCATGCTAGGTTCATCGCGGGATAAAAAGAGTTTCCGGAAACGAGCCATAACGGTTTTAAATGAAAGCCTACGGAGATGAAACGACTAAAAACGACATGTGGCTGCACTCAGCTGCTCCCCTACGGCCTCCACAGGCGCAAAACAAGCTTCACAGAAGACAGGAAATCTGTCAGCCAGCTGTTACTCTGATCCCGATTCTCAGGTGATTGTGTGCATTTCCTTTAGACCCCTTGCAATACACAAACATCTCCACATCTATAAAAAGCTTGCACCAAAATGTCTGTTCACTATTATAATAATGAATATGGGGCAAGTGGGCTCTGCTCGTTTTTGAACAGACTTTCAGTTTTATTAAGTTCGATCAGTCCGTTGTGTCCGAGTCTCTGCTGGGAAACTCGAGATGGATATAAAAATCCAGTTCGGGGTCAAAAGTCCGATCGGTTTTAAAATGTTTGGGATATATTCCTGAAACGGGCCAGACGCTTCAATATGTGAATCCGTACCCCTGCACTGTTTCTTTGGGGGCCTCGGGTAGCAGATGGCACTATCCCGGCATCAGAGAATTTCCAGTTTTAAAGCAATGCTCTACAAAAAAAAAACATGCTCTTAATGAGCTCATGTGCAGATGGAACATCTGATAAGCCAGGAAGAGCCAGATCTCCAACCGGCAGAACGAGACGTGCAAAGGATCGAGTTGCATGTAAACACTGTGAGCAACGGTGGTGGTGGTGGTGGTGGGGGGGGTTAAACAGGGCTCCCTCTCTCTTTTCATAGGGCTTGATGATCTCATCCTGTCATGATCCG
The DNA here is from genome assembly GCF_001660625.3 of Ictalurus punctatus. Classification (NCBI taxonomy): domain Eukaryota; kingdom Metazoa; phylum Chordata; class Actinopteri; order Siluriformes; family Ictaluridae; genus Ictalurus; species Ictalurus punctatus. The sequence continues at coordinate 2,754,340 of NC_030436.2, forward strand.
ATTACAATAAATTCATGTTTTCCCTCGAAGAATGAACGGCCAACGCCTGGCTTTAATCTCTTTTATTTCTCTCAGTCCCTCTTTCAGTCCCCTCCTTTAGTGTTCACTCTCTTCGTGATTTGTATAAGAATGAGGGCCGAGTGGAAAACTGAGAGCCTTTTTCTGGAAATGGAGCCGAGCTCCGAGTCAGGCTCTGCTGTCTTCGAGTCTCGACTATTCCCGAGGACCCAACCACCATCTGGTTTTCATCCTTTGCTAGCAAAGGTGCCTCCATGACGCTAGTACTAAACAATCGGGTATTTCTCACTGGCAGAGAGTTTTCACAAAGTGTTCAGAGCTTTCACATAAGCCAGATCGGTTAGTATGAGCTTTGACTCCATCAGCGCCTGTATGTCTGGATGCGAAGTCTAAACGTTGATGAGATTTAACACGATTTGATAAAACGGTGTAATGTGGAGAGCACACATACACCCCTGGACAAGTTCCTACTCCCTGGCTTTGCCTTACAAAGCAAGCCGTGTGTGTGTGTGTGTGTGTGTGTGTGTGTGTGTGTATCTCTCGCTCTCTCTCTTTCGCTCGCTCGCTCTCTCTCTCTCTATATGTGGAGGAGAATGAAGCCATTATAGGGTGATACAAAGGCTTTGAGCGCCGCCCATGACCCCGTCAGTTCGTTAAGCTGAACGCCTGCTGAGAAAGTGTGAGGCACGGTTACGATTGGACAAGTGCACAGTGTTCAAAAAATGCCCGCCTCGCCTACTTCCTGATTGGCTGAAAGACATAATTCACTCTTCTTTGAATTGGAAAATGTGCACGCGTTCCTAAATGGGTTGATTCAGTGGAGCAACGGTTTCATCTTTTGATTTCTTTGCAGACAGTGCAGTTATCGGAGAACACCCACCAAGTGTCAGAAAATAGCGACCCATACGCTGCGGTTATGTGTTAGTTGCTATGGTTACATCTCTAAAGGCATTCTCACTCTGCTCTTATTTCTCTTTATTCGCTTCACATTTCCATACACCGTGTTTTATAAACCGTTCCTTCATGTGTTGCATTGACTTCACTCGTTTTTATTTTTCCTTGGCGTGTGACGTTAGTAGGAAGAGTGTAGAAATTGACTCGCCGTGAACTGTTTCTTGGGATAGTGACCAGGGGTTTTGATTTAGAGCCGGGGTTGAATGTAGTCGTGTGTGGGGAAATAACGGCGCAAGAACACAAGGATCAGAAACGAGACGTTTTTGGGCGGTGGTTTTTGCTCGGACGTTTACTTTCTTGCTGGTATTTTATTGGCAAGCCCCAAATATCACGATGCGTACTGTATATGTTGAAAATACCATAGTGCCAAGTGCCATTAACATTCTCTAACCACTTCAATAAAATGAGATGGTTACAGCAGATTCGTAATAAACCGTGATTAGGATCAGGACTGCTCAGGCTGGAGGTCATGTTGTGGCATCAAGGTCAGTTGGTCCAGTTGACACGACTTAAGATTAGTAGTGGGTATCGTGGGAGTTTTCCTAGCGTTTAAAGCCGGATTCACGCGGTACGATTTTGGCCATCTGAGAGCGATTTTGAGAATCCTAAAAGATTCCTATAATCCTAGGACAAAATCTGTAGTCTTTGATCGCCGGCTTGACGCGTTCCCTGGCAGACGATTAATAGCCATTGAAATAATTTTTTCCCTCGGATTAAATTCTGTCAGTGTCGGAAGATTGTATGCACGGTCCTGTACGGAGTAGGAGAAGCCACACTACGAGTCTTCTCACGTGAGTGTTGTCTGTACGGTCCGAGATTAACGACTACCGAGATCCTACAGTGTGAAGTGGCTTACAGCGGGGATCGTGTTCGTACAGTCTGACGAGCAACAGTCGCAAAGGACTATTAAAAATCTCAGTGTGCACCCGGCTTAATCCAGTCGGACGTGAATATCTCCTGTTTAAAATATTCCGAAATGGACAACGTTATGCGGTTAAAACTTTACAGTACGAACTGTATTAAAGGGTATTGTGCAGTTTAAAATATCAGTCAAAGCAGTTAATCTTTGACGCGTTACAAATCCACCCCCTTTTCCTGTTTCCTCGCAGATGTTCTGTGTTCTTCCTGCTTCGTTTTCTTAGAAAGTCCATTTTTTTCCGCACAATTTGTACACCTGACAATTCCCAAGAGTCAGCTCTTCCCTAATCATGACGGCTACCAACCAGGCAGGGGGAAGACTAACGTGCGTTTCCTCTTAGGGGGTGTTCGCACTAGAAGTTTAGTCCGAAACAGGCGCCGCGGTACCGGACCCTGTAGGATCACCTGTAGGAGGTGGTCGGAGTTCGGTCGCGCTGGAACTGTACCGCGATTCCTGTGAACGTACTCGGGACCGCACTTGCTCAGGACGTAAGGTAACCCGCACGTGTGTTTTAGCCGACGCCGCCGCCGTCATCAGTTTCCACAACGTGCGGATTTTTATTAAAAGATAAATAAATGACTCGAAGAATTCCTTGCAACCAGCTGTCTCGTCAAAAAACCGCGCGCGAGCCGCAGAAAGCCGCTTTCTCTCGGACATCTGATGAACGATGCCGTGCAGCTCACATAGACGAAAGTGTCGTTCACTTTGCTGCACGCGACAGCACCCAAATACAGTATCTTTTTAAAAATGTTGAATCTTGTGTTCTCTATGCACGTCTGTGACGACGTAAGACGAACACAAATAGAAAATAGGGTTCAATAGAAACACGGCGGGGGCGCCGGGAGCAAACGCACTCGGATCCGGACCGCGGCAAACGTGGCCAGCGTGAAAACTTTGGGACTGCTGGTCATGCTGTGCCACAGGGTGGCGTAACACCTGGAGGACAGCACCGTCTGCCCTCATTGGCATGAGCCGGTGGACTTTGATTGCCTAGTGTTGCTCTAATTTGACCGGAGAAAGACAGTATGCCATCCATCCTGATCTATACCAGTAGGTCCTTAAATCATCACTGGCATGAGAACATAATTGGATGGTGTGGGAGATGGGAGTGCATTATTCCATCTTGTGGAGCAAAGTAGCTTTTGTGTATGGTGTGTTTTTATTTTTATTTTTGGTTTCAAAGCAGTTCATAGTTCTAATCTATTTCCTAATTCCCAGCCTGTATATTCCCTTGAAAAATGTTCAAGTCGTAAAGAGCATGTTATTACTGAAGGACGACTCCGCTCATAAGCAACGGCTGGCAGACGAGTCAAAAGAGTGAGAGTGTGAGTGTGAGTGTGTTGAGTACAACTGGGAGAGCTCAAGAATGGGATCCTGTGGGACCCAACCAAAAAAAAGCTGCAGGAGAGGCAGTTGATATTTGAACCTATTGCATAAAACACAGGAGGTGACCACCTTAGGCAATGAACGGCATTCACATGAAGACATTATAACCATAAACTTTAATGTTTGTTTATTTTTTAAGTTTCAGGGTTTCGCAACCGAATTTGAATTGTGTTTCCGATTATACACAGTAAATGCATTTGAAAATACATGCTTGAATTAGCAGTTGCAGTTCTAATTAGCGTTTGAGTTTGAGTAATTCGTTGCGGTAGGTTTCTCGTCTCTGATAGAACTAGATATCGAGGGCTTTGTAAATGAAGGTAGCCCGGTCGCGTATGATGGCATTTGTGGTGCGTGTCGGGTAATCTGTGTCTGGATGTAGGAGAGAAATATGTTATCAGGCGCCGTTGTTTAGAGTCGAGTCCTTCTGACTCATCAGATAAGTGTAGCTTGAAAGGATGCAGAGTCAGCAAGTGTGTCCTGAGATTGCTTGTGGTAGAATGATGCCCGGTCCTGCAGACCACCACTGTTTTGTTTCTACAACAACATCTGAAGAGTTTACAAGCTGGAGTTTTTCAGGTGTTCTGGACTTAAAGGGTCACGAAAGCTCAGTCTTTCAGGTCAAGTCTACCTCTCAATGTTTTTGGAAAATGCAGCTTGAATGGGTGTGGATGGCTGTGCGAAGAAGGGAGGGGGAGTGGGTGTGGCAGGGAAAGGCAGTGGAGGAAGGGGGGGGGGGGGTGAGCCTTCTGAATACTCACAATAAAGATGGGTAGTGACAAATTTTGCAGTGGCAGCAATATGCAGGGCTCTGATGAGGCAGAGGATTTCTCTCCTCCTCCTCACCGTGGTTATTGACTCGGGGATCGAGTATCGTGTACTTTTGGTGGTATCGGTACCGACTACTAGATTTTCGGTATCGTGACATCCCTAGTGCAACACGAATGCCTCTCAGGAAATTAGAAGTGGTTTAGTGTTTCATGATGCTTTAAGACTTGAGGAAAAACCTTTATCATTTTAAATTGATGTAACTTACTAGTTGTGCTAATCTTGGGACTTCCCAGTGATTTACATGCTAGCAAGCTGGAAAAATCATGGTAATTGTTCTGGCCTTGTGACAAGTCCTTATACCGTCTCCTACTGATCCCCTCTTCCTCCATCAGCCAATAAGGGTTTGGTGAAACATTTGAAAAATGTGTTTCTTTCGACTGGTGTAGTATTTGAATAGCAACATTCCTGTAGACGTGTGTGTACACAAGCCAGACTAACACAACCTCTTTTTTTTTTTTTTTCTTTTTTTTTGGGTCTTCAGTTCCAATGACTTCAGGACCATAACCGATCTCCTGCTTCATTTTGGACCCCCTTCTCCTGTGAAAATGGCCGACATTGCCGGGTTTGTCTCTGAAGAACCAGCGAAAGGCCCAGGAGAGCTGGATCCGTGTCTGCTGGAAATTGACAGGACGTATGAAATCGTCCCCGCTGTTATCTCCTCCACATGCTGCCTCTTTGGAATTATCTACTGCTTCTTTGGTAAGTTGAGATGGAAATCATTTTGAAGTCACTTTCACAGTTTTTGAAAGTGCTATTGAAATCTGTTCAAGGTTCACCGTTAGAGGTGTCCTGATGGTAGTATCCAGAATGTACTGTATGAGCAATCAACACTGTTTTATCTGGGACGAGGTTCTCTCGCTAGTCAGCGTTTTTAGACCGTATTTGGGCCGCACTCTTGGAAAAAGCGACATAAGGGCAGCTGTCTTCTAAAGTCCCTTATTTTGGGCAAACCTGCATTAAATTGCTTTCTTTGAGAAGGATATTTAGTCCGCTTTGACCACTAAGCTATCGTTTTTAAATGGCTAATGTGATATATATAAAAGAATTTAATCAGCTCATGTCATGCAAAAATATGTATCTGGCTGGTTAGCATTAGTAACATAGCTTAAAACCACCTGTTAGGAAAATGTTTGCTACGCAGGCAGCTGTTTTCTGCCTTTCACATGGGCATAACTGTGACGCGTAAAAACCGAAGAACACGTTCAGTCCGTGTGTGTACGGAGGGCTGAGGGTACCGGTATGAAATAAATTATATGAATAGTTAGGGTTCGATGTGAATTCTTTTCTTTTGTGAATAATGAATAAAATTTTTAAACAAAGGAATAAATATCTTCCAGCATTTTAATGATTTACTGGTTGTTGTTTTTTTTTTCATGCTGAGGCCTCGGTGTACGCCAGGGAATAATTCGGTCTGTCAACATGATCCGTCACAGATAATTCAAAGGCCTAAAGCCATAGTATTACAGTATTATATCAGACTCTCTCACTTCCGATTTGCTTTGTTTACTCTCCCGCTTACTTATTCACTCTTGGTCCTGTGAATGGCTGCTGGCTTAAAATAGTTGGCCTTTTGTTGTGCCTGAAGTTGAGTTGTTGTATAAATAAATTTTAATATTCAGATATGCAAATAAGTTCATCTTCGGTGGATATTAGCTACCAGAAGAGGGGAAAAGAAGGGAAAAGGGTCTTGGCATAATGATTTTTTCCATTGTGTGTGAATTTTCCTCATGTCGATGGAAGCACATGTGCAATATAATGAAATAATGAACGCATTTAATGAGTCAGTGCGTTTACACGGACAACAATAATCCGATATTAAGACGATACTCTGATTAAGAGACTAGCATGTAAACAGAGATTATTGATGAGATTATTGATGACCTTAATCTGACTAAAGTCACACTCGAAGTAAACGCAGATGGAATTAAGACGTGTGGAGTCTTCCCGTTTTAGTCGCGTTATCGACGTGCGTTACAGACATGCACGCCCGCGTGACCGTAAAAGCAGCACACTTGGAAGACTTAGGGTTAGGGTCACGCCATGTTAGGGTCGCTTTCTTTTATGTTTATCCATGTGGATTTAGGGCATAAGGTATACCCAAATAATGCGGTATAATCATTCAATACTGAACTAATTCAATAAAAGATTTTACTTTATTCCATTTAATGTTTTAAAATACGTACACATTTTAACTAATGCGCATAATCCGTATAACTTTTCACGTTGACATCTCCCAGCTCTGTGTGTGTGTGTGTGTGTGTGTGTGTGTGTGTGTGGGGTGGGGGGGGGCAGCTTACAGTTTTTGTGCTTTATGGGAACTAGTGCTGTTATTTCATAGCAGTCACTTTTGTTTGACCTCAACCACTCCCTTTCATTTCAGTCAAATGGATGCGGTGTTAAACTCTCATGCAACTGGGGAACGTCAAACCATGAACCATCAAACCAAAACTCAACTTTAGTTATTTAAAGTTGAGACTTGGAGATGTTATTTTACGGTTATGATGCAGTGCTTTTGTTCAGGTTTGCCTTTTCAGCCTTTGAGCTACAGAATTCTGCTGTAGCTTCAAGGAATAATCCATACTGTTATTAATATAACACTCGTGTTAATATACCAAACGTACAGAATACACAGGAACCGGACTTGGCAATGCGGCTAATGTAAATATAGCATACGGTGTAAAATGTGCTTGTATGACGACTGAGCCTAAACTGTATTATTTCAGCCACTGATATTAAATCTCTCTTGCAGGTTACCGCTGCTTCAAAGCCATCATGTTCTTGTCGGGTTTGTTGTTTGGCTCGGTGATTATCTTCCTGCTGTGCTATAAGGAGCGAGTGTTAGACACACAACTGAGCATAGAGGCAAGCGCTGGAATAGGCCTGGGCATCGGGCTTCTGTGTGGCCTCGTCACTATGCTAGTGCGCAGCGTCGGCCTCTTCATGACGGGTATCCTGCTCGGCCTGCTCCTTGCCATCGGTGGCCTTTTGCTCGCACACCAGCTGTACACACCCAGCACCTTGTGGGTAAGCACACAATACACCTCCAGAAATATGCCAGCACACTCTATACACTATTTTCAACGAAGAACACACCTTTTAAAGAGAATTTTTATCAGCCTGCACGCCAGCACTCTGTGGCAGTGGGCACACTGTGCTTCCTGACTTGCGCCAAGGATCGACGATTTAGTTTCAAAATTCATGCCGAGCGTCTAGCTAGCTATAGCTCGCTTTCTATTTTTTGCCCTATAAATGACACTCAACGCTACACACCCAGCACTTTGTGGGTATGTATACACAATATACTTCCTAAAATAGGCAGTCCCCTCTGAAAGTATTGGAACAGCAAGCTAATGCAGGATTTTTCTTTTTCTTTCTCCTCTATACAGCGAGTAAATTCGGGTGTGAGATCAGATTAATTGATCAGAATTTCAGTTTTCATTTACCGATATTTACATGTAGATGTGTTAAACAACTTTTGAGCATGGTTCCTTGTTTGGCAGACCACCCTTCTTTTTATTTTTTTTGGCAAGCAAAAGTAATGGATCAGATAGTCTTAAAGCTAATTAGAGTAAATAGCACTTAATATTTGGTTGCATATCCCTTGTGTGCAATAACTGCATCAAGCAGGTGACCCACTGACATCACCACCCTGTTGTGTTGGGTTTCTCCCTTCAGTCTGCTCTTCAGGAGGTGAAATGCATGCTCAAGTGGGTTATGGTCTGGTGATTGACTTGGCCAGTCTAAAACCTTCCACTTGCTCCCCCTGATGAAGTCTTTTGTTGTGTCGGCAGTGTGCTTTTCTGTAAATTGGCAGACAGTGTTTCTCTAGACTTTTGAATTCATTCTGCTGCTACCATCATGAGTTACACCATCCATAAAATTTAGTGAGTCCGTTCCAGAAGCAGCCATGCAAGCCCAAGCCATGACACTACCGCCATTGTGCATGACTAATGAGCTTGTATGTTTTGGATCATGAGCAGATCCTTTCTTTCTCCACACTTTGGTCTTTCCATCTCTTTGGTAGAGGTTCATCTTGGTTCCAGGACTTTTATGGCTCATCACTGTATTTCTTTGGGAATTCCAATTGGGCTTCCAGATTCTTACTGCTGATGACTGGTTTGCATCTTGTGGTATGGCTTCTATATTTGTGCACTTCAAGTCTTCTTCGGATCGTGATCCCCTCACCCCTGCCCCGTGAAGGTTGTTTTCACTGACTGACTGTCTTTGTGTTTCTTTTCACAGCTCTCACATCGTTTGCCATCGATTGCTGCTGTTTTTCTTGGCCGACCTGGTCACAGTCGCTTGGCCAACCACACCAGTGGTTTCTTTCCTTTTCAGGGAATTCCAAATTGTTGTATTGGCTATGCCCAATGCTTGTGCAATGGCTGATAGATTTCCCCTCTCTTCTTAGCTTCAATATGGCATGATTTCTCCCATAGATACCAGCTCTCTGGTCTTTATGTTGGTTTATCCTTTTTAACAACAAATGCCTTTCACAGGTGAAACTGAAGGCTCAAACCAAGAGTAGCCGTTCAGAGCTATTCATTCTTTAAACAGTTGATTTAACAGGGCACACCTGGGCAGCAAGAAACACTCATCAGTCACATGTTTCAATATTTTTGATCTTGAAAAATTGAGAGGGTGCAAACAAAAGGGTTAACACCTCTAGATGTAAATATGAGGGAATGAAAGCTGAAATTATGATCCAGTCATCTCAAACCCAGCTGACATCAATGTATAGCAAAACAATAGAATTGGCCTTGCCGTTCCAATACTTTCGAAGGGGACTGTATTAACTTAAACTTTTTTTTTTGTTTGTTTGTTTTCTTTATTAATTTGCTGCAAACACAGCTTTCAGTTGAAAGTATAGATCATTTTCTTATTTACATAGAACTGAAAATTTTAATTCAGTTTATTGGTCTGCATGCACCATTTCAGACACGTATTACCCTTGAGTAAAAATCAGCCGCTCTATACAACAAGCACTATGCACTCCCTGAAATATGTGACTGTTATTTTCAAGAAAAAGGTGTTGCGCATGTGATTTTTGAGCTAAACATAAAGGTGTGTATATGTGTGTTAAGTATGCCAACATAATTTCTGTAGATACATTTACTATTGAACAGAATGAACTGCATGCACTCTTCAGTTATGAATCCACTTTTAAATCAATCTCAGCAGCTCAACACACCCATCACCCTGTGGGAACAGACACAATACACTTCCTGAAATGGGAACATGCCCTGAAAGTACTGCAGATCATGTTTTTAGCTAAAATTACACTCTGGATGGGATGCCAAACCATCACGGGGTGCGCACACGTTCATGCGCTCAGTCACACTAACGGGCAATTTAGACGCCTACCAGCATGTTTTGGAAGGTGGGAGGGAACCTGCACGGACACGGGGATAACATGAAACTCCGCGTAGACCGTAAACTGAGCTCAGGTTTGAACCCTAGAGCTGGTAACACTACCTTTCTGTAAGTGTATGTACTTGATAGGAAATCCTTCAAGATTCAGTTTTAACTGTGTGTTCCTCTGTGTTTCCATGTGGCTTAAAAAGCCAAGCTGCATATTAATGTAATTGCACTTTATTGGTGCTGACTAAAAACTAAGTTAGTGTTTTAGTTAGCGTCCTGCAAATGTCTTCCAGTATGGAGATATAAATTCCTGAAATATTCTGATGTCTCTGTTGTTTTCTATTTTAAGCAGCAAATGTGTATGGAGACAGTTGGCATATTCTGAGCAGCAGTTCAAAAGGATTTTGGGGATACACTTGACACATCTTGGAGGCATGCTTTATCCCTTATTTTCCTTCGTTATTAATTGCTAAATTGGCCTTGCATTGGGAAAATGGGTAAATATATACATCTACTATACCCGGGTGATTGTGGACACCAAGCACATTACACAAGGAAACCACTGTTTGGGAAAAGCAGGAAGGCATGCGAGTGTCATAGGAAGCCTGATGACTGCACGCTTGGGACACATGGTATATGACTCATTGTAGCTTGAGAAATACCAGATCGGTCAGTTAGTGCTGGCTCTAATAAAGTGTCCAAGTGTTGCACAGCATTAAAAGGAGATGCCATGGAAAATGGAACTGTCCAGCATTCCCTCTTCATTCAATGACTGGTCTTATTTGGCTTAATTTGTGGATGTATATTTTCTTTTTTTTTTTTTTTTTTTTAAATATGTTATATTCCTTAAGTTAATGCCTTCAATAGGAAATGCAGAGGATTCACAAAATGTGTGTAAATAAAATACACGAGTGTTTACATAAGTGCAGTAACCCGTCGCACTGTACGTGATCTGAAGCTGGTCGATCAAGGTTGACATTAGTCGTCGTGTGCATAAATGTATTTTATTTACACACGCACGAGTATACGAGGGTACAAACGTTTTTCTGGATTTTTACATGATTGTGAAAGAGCTCGTGTAAATGCTTGTACGAACAATTTATGAAGAAATCTGTTCATTACCAGCTTGATAAATGAGGCCCATTGACTCCAGACATGTATTCATGTAGATTAAATACTAAACATGTTTCTGTATGCATGCTCGGAAGGATTTGTTGACATTTTCTGGCACCGCACGTTTGTGTGTTTCCAACTCCATCCTATCCTACCCAACCCTTCATGACACATTTTTAGCATTTTGGTTGGTTTAAATGTGAATCCAAATGGCAAATAAACCAAAAAGTGAAGTAATGGGTGAGAGGTTCCAATGCATCATGGTTATATAGGTGAATATGATGTTCCACACCTGATGTTTCTGTGTGTATTTAACATGGTGTGTGTGTGTGTGTGTGTGTGTGTGTGTGTGTAAATGAATGACAGGTGCCCGTAGGTGTCCTCCTTGGCACTGGCATGCTGTGTGCCGTTTTAACGCTTCAGTGGCAGAGGTTTTTCACCATCATCTCCACAGCTGTGTTTGGCGCTGCCATCATGACAGTGTGTGCTGATTACTTTGTGGAATTGCTGATGCTGGTTACACACATCTATAACTGTCTGCGCCTTGTCCCTGCTCCCGCACCGCTCTGCTGGTACAGCTGGGTCATTCTGGGCATCTGGCCTATGCTCAGCATTATGGGAGGATTAGTGCAGTGGAAGCTCACCGCCGAAGGTTTTTCACACACTGAAGGTATTGTATGATACCGCTGAATATAATAGTGTTCGATTATATTACTAAATAGAAATGACTATTATTGTACTATTTACCCCTACAAATATCACAGATCTTTACAAATATATATATATATATATATATATATATATATATATATATATATATATATATATATATATATATATATATATATATTTATATATATTTATATATATATTTTATATATATATATATTTTTTATATATATATATTTTATATATATATATATATATATATATATATATATATATATATATATATATATTTTTTTTTTATATATATATATATTTTTTATATATATATATATATATATATATATATATATATATATTATATTATATATTATATATATATTTTCAGCTCATTCTGTTACCTTATTGTTTTACTCTTCCTCTCTTTCTCAGTGATCATCAGTAGAAGGCAGAAGCGATTGCAGCTGATGAGAATAAGACAGAAAGATGTGAAAAAGCTGCAGCTGTCTGCAGGTCAGGAGGGGACGTATCGCCGTAAACCCACTCCTGTAAAACGCTACGCTGGAGATCTTCTAGCTCCAGTTAGTTTCAGTAGAACCAAACTGACTTGTTTGTTTATTCTCTTAAAAATGAGAATGTGTGGATAGTTTCAAGATGTTGGGCTATAGATGGCCAAACTGGGTGTTCAGTCCTGTGGTTTCCTTTAATCACCATAGCAGTGTTCAGCACTGAAACATCGTCGTTCACGTTTGTTTGACCAGTTACTACGGCTCCGGTAACTTTAATTTCCATACGTCACAAACCCTGCTAGAGGGCAACAAAAATGTTTTTGTTTTGGTGATGCAAAATCTCTTACCCAGACAACATGTCTTGGTATGTTAATCAGGGATTTGGTGGCAAGGGAAGAGATTTGTACACTGGCAATTATTCAGAGGCTCAGGAGGATCAGATCAGTAAAAGGCCCACAACTGGCCAATCAGGAGACTCGTACAGTTAAAGTGATGGCTCAACCAGAAATGAAATGTAGAATCTAGCCCTTTAGCAGTAACGTGGGTGATCATCAAGTAGTTTATGGCTGAGGTTTACTTCTTTAGTTTTGCCCTGGAGCTACCAGGCTAATGAGTCATGTTTACAGCCTCTAGTTTGGCATAGTCCAAACTGGATGTTTAAATCCTCTCTCACTCAGATATTGGTTGACTCATTAGTAGCATTTGTACGTATTCACTCACTGAGCACTTTATAAGGAACGTTATTGGGATCATGCTTACTCATTCATGCAAATGTGATCAGTCATTTTAACAGTGGCATTATTGTTGGTGCCAAATGGGCCGGTTTGAAGATTTCTATAAGCGTTGATCTCAAGGGATTTTCACGCTTAACAGTCTCTAGAATTATGCAGTAAAGAAAAAAACATCCAGTGAGCGGCAGCTCGGCATACAGAAACGCTTGTCGACGAGAGAGGCCGCCAGAGAATCGCCATACTGGTTCGAGCTGACGGAAAGGCTCCTGGAAGCACTCTGTACAATTGTGTTGAGCAGAAAAGCATCTCAGAATGCACAACACGATAAACCTTGAGGCTGATGGGCGACAACAGCAGATGATCATGCCAGGTTCTGCTTCTGTCAGCCAAGAACAGAAAAGCTGAGGCTGCAGTGTGCACAGGCTCACTAAAACTAGACAGTTGAAGACTGGAAAAACGTAGCCTGGTCTGATGAATCTCGATTTCTGCTGAGACACACAGGTGCTGGGGTCAGAATTTGGTGCCAACTGCATGAATCTATGGAACCAACCTGCCTTGTGTCAACAGTCCAGGCTGGTGGAGGTGGTGTAATGGTGTGGGGAATGTTTTCTTGGCACACTTTGGGCTTGTTAATACCAATCAATCGTCACTTGAACGCCACAGCCTATTCGAGTATTGTTGCTGACCATGTGCATCCCTTCATGACCACAGTTTACCCATCTTCTAATGGATATTTCCAGCGTGATAATGCACCATGTCGCACAGCAAAAATAGTCTCAAACTGGTTTCATGAACATGACAACGAGTTCAGTGTTCTCCAGTGGTCTTCCCAGTCACCGCATCTGACTCCAATAGAACACCTTTGGGATGTGGTAGAACGGGAGATTCGCAGCATGAAAGTGCACCTGGAAAATCTGCAGGAATTGCGTGACGTGTTCATGTAAACATGGACCGGACTCTCAAAAAAAAAAAGTTTCCAATATCTTGTGGAATCCATGCCATGAAGAATTGAGGCTGTTCTGAGAGCAAAGGAAGGCCCTACCCAGCGTTAGCATAGTGTTCCTAATAAAGTCTTCTGTGAGTGCACATATTTTCATCTAATAAGGAATATAAATCTTTTTAGGTATTTGGTACTATATTCTCATCCATATCACGACCAATGTACAAGTCCGCCTTTGGGTTAAATCTCTCACCGGAGTCTGTGCAGAATAAAAACAAATTATATGCTGAGGAAGAAAGTGGTTCTGGTGGGGGTTTTTTTTGTTTTGTTTTGTTTTTTTTGTTTTTTTCCCAGTGTGGACAACAGGTCCATGAAAATTCAAAAATTATAATAATTTAAAAAAGCACAGTGGACCAAACGGTCAATCCAACTGAGGGATATATTTATTATTAATGTATTAATTGCTTTTTAGGCAAATATCATCATAATGACTGTCAAGTTGCTTTGTATTTTTTTTGTACCAAGTGTAACTCTGCTTGTCTGCTTTAACCCTGTAGAGTTATCTGCAGAGTCTCCGGGAGCGTCAGATGGGCACCGGCACGTCCCTGAGCAGCCTGAGTACCGCCAACCATACCATGGTGGATATGGATTATGATACTGGATCTACAGTTCCACTCACACACACCACAGCAGCAGCACGCACCTGAATATGAGCTGCATTCGTCAGTGGTTAAAGAACTAACTGTCCGGATAAGGAGAAAACAAGATTGCGTGGTACTTCATAGTAAAGTCAGACGGTATGACTGAGATTTTGGTCAGGTCCGAAAGTCCACTGCCAAGAACTGTTATTTCATCACGTTTAAAACCTTAACACAGCCCTGTCTGATTCAAATTAAGACTCTATCATTCACTAATATTAGGCAGAGAAAGTCTTATTAATTTAAAGCAGTGGGAGTTTGTGTGTGTGTGTGTGTGTGTGTGTGTGATTTATATAAAGTGTGTGAGAACATTACATTTATGTAGATTTAAATTTTACACAGTGAATTTTTCAGACAGCTACACACCGGATCTGTCCCAGTTTTAAATCTGCAGTGTAAAGATTTCTGATCATTGCCATGCAGTGAAATTTGGTTGTAGGTGAATGTATACATCTTTCCAGCCTGAAAATTGGCTCAGCTCACAGCCAGAACAGAACTGCTCAGCTCTCCCCCTTTTTCAGCAGGCATACTGTGTGTGTGTGTGTGTGTGTGTGTGTGTGTGTGTGTGTGTGTGTGTGTGTGTGAGTGAGAGAGAGAGAGAGTCACTTGTGGGAAAGGGTACAGTTGCAATTCACCTTGCGGACTACAGAGGGCTCTAAAACATCAAATGACTGAAGTAAGTGTCTGTTCTGGAATATGTAGGATCCTCGGTGTAAAATTGTGTGACAGTTTTCTATAGCTTATGAGGAAACAATGGTTCTCGATGGACTTAAACTCTGGACCTGACTGTGTGGAGATATAAATCGTCTAATTCAAATCATTAGGACTTCAGTAGATCACTGTATATGGGTGTAAATGGACTTGGTAGGCCTTTAACATTAGTTGGCTTTTCATTTGCCGACTAATAACCAGCAAACAGTATTTATTTTTATAATGGCCTGCCCTGTCTCTTAAGTTCAAAATGTTCACTTTTTAACCTGCCACCACATATCGTCGTCATCTTAGGTTTAGTCAATTCCGGTATTTCCCCGACTATAAGATGCTTTTTTGGATTCCTATAGTAGATGCTGTGATTTTTTTAAAATAAATAAATAAATAAAATAGTTATTTATTTATTTATTTTGCAGTGAAGTGACTGCCTTCACAGATATTTGACCAAATGGTGATCAAATGAAAAACTCCATTCTTTGCGTATGGGTAAGAGATTGTTGAAGTTCTGATTATTATTATTATTATTATTATTATTATTATTATTAGCATGTTCATGTCATTTCAGCAAATACTGGCCTTATTGTTAACTGTGGAAAGTCTTTTCCGTTGCGTTTTTTTTTTTTTAAGTCATATTAGTTTACAAAGTGACCTCACACATTCACGTTTCACAAAAAAAATTGGGCAGTTTTTACAAGTAGGATGGCCCACACTCATAATTATTGAAGATGCATCAACGTGCTTTATACAACTTAGCAACTTGTAGCAATATAGCAGCTTAGGGGGCATCTTATAGTCTGGAAAATACAGTTATACCTTTTAATAAGTTTTTAATGTAGCATAGAGTGTAGTGAACGTGGGAAAAGACAGAGTACATGGACATCCAAGTCCCCCCCCCCTTCTTCGCCCGCCTGTAAGGCCTACCTTATTGGTAAGATTTTACTTTTTTGTTGTCTGAGAGTGATTTGATTTTTTTTTTTTTTTCCTTTTTTTCTTTTCCCCACCTCTATCGAGGCATCTGAGAGAATGTTTAAGGCTCTGCTTCAGACTCGATGAGAGCATTGTGAAATGACTCCAGAAGCATTTTGTGTGCGTGTCTGCATTCGAATCGTTTTAAACTATGGGTTTGTACAGTCGTGTATAATTTGATTTACTCGTGTCTGTATCATTTATCAGATGCATGTGTATAGCTTTCCACAGTAGTGGTTCTGTGAACATGCTGACCGTTTGATCAGCAGTTTTATCCTTCCAGTACCTTTTTTTTTTTTTTTTTTTTTGTATTAAGGGGATTGTCTGGACATGAGTGCAAGTGGAATCTGCAGTACGATTACTCTTATTACTTACTAGAACGTTTGTCAAACTAATTTCTCATTTTCCTTTTTTTATTTTATTTTATTTTCTTTTTATAAACCATAGGATTTCTCCTAGGTAGCTGCAGCTTGTCTCATTCAATATATCTGTTTCTAATATAATGAGTCTTTAAAGACTGTTAGTGGGAGATGTGAGTTCCTGCACTTAAATCTGTCAATCAGTGCCTTAAGGTTAGACGAAGTTAAATGACCAGTCTCTGCGTTTTCTGGTCATCTTGTGTACAAGATGCTTCTGCAACCCCTCTAGAAAGTGACAGTTTGTCACTCCAGGTCTGTGTCTTGTAGGTGGGACCTGTCCAGTATCCCTGAACATGTCATTTTTAAACCATTAAAAATAATCTGTACAAAAGAATCGATTTGTTTGCTATACTGACCAAACAACTAAAGATAATAGAAACCTCTTTAACAGATTTGTCTTGGGTTAGTTAAACACTAGTGTGAATTTCGTATCTCTGTCTTGATTGGTATCGTGATTTGTACGTGTATGTTCATGTGAATCAGTCATTCAAGAGAAGTTCACCTTTTAAAAGTAAGATTTTTTTTGAACGCAGAAAATATCTGGATTATTCTGAAAATCTTATTTCTTATTCTTAAATCTTATTCTGTTAATCTTATTCAGAATGGTAGAAATTGAGACCAGCAACCTATTAAAACCGAGTGTACACAATTTTTATGGACATCAGATATTGGCTCCAGTCAAAACCTACAGTATAAAATTTAGATTAGTCACTATGGGAATAAATTTAGGAAAATACCAGTTTGCTTTTTGCCCAATATCATTGCTTCATGAAGTTTGAAAGAATGGTCTCCTGATGTTTTTCTACTTATTAGTATGATCACACACACTTTACACATTGAACTAGCATTTAGAGTAGCCAATGGTTTGTTGTTTTTTTTTAAACTTGTAAATTCAGACAATCCAAGTTTGTATAAGATTGTTTGTTTTGAGATTATAAACTTCCTACGTGTTGCTGTATCTCACTTTTGGCGACGACTATACGGAGGTAGATATATAGTTTATATAAAATGTTGGTTCACTTAAAGGTTTCTTTTGAATAAAACTGTGTAAAATGAAGACTTTTTAAAAAGGGAAATATCCCTGCCAGACAGACTCTATATATATATATATATATATATATAGATATAGATATATAGAGATATAGAGATATAGAGATATAGAGATATAGAGATATAGAGATAGATATATAGATATATAGATATATAGATATATAGATATATAGATATAGATATATAGATATAGATATATAGATATAGATATATAGATATAGATATATAGATATAGATATATAGATATAGATATATAGATATAGATATATATATATAGATATATAGATATAGATATATAGATATAGATATATAGATATAGATATATAGATATAGATATATAGATATAGATATATAGATATAGATATATAGATATAGATATATAGATATAGATATATAGATATAGATATATAGATATAGATATATAGATATAGATATATAGATATAGATATATAGATATAGATATATAGATATAGATATATAGATATAGATATATAGATATAGATATATAGATATAGATATATAGATATAGATATATAGATATAGATATATAGATATAGATATATAGATATAGATATATAGATATAGATATATAGATATAGATATATAGATATAGATATATAGATATAGATATATAGATATAGATATATAGATATAGATATATAGATATAGATATATAGATATAGATATATAGATATAGATATATAGATATAGAGATATAGATATAGATATATAGATATAGATATATAGATATAGATATATAGATATATAGATATAGATATATAGATATAGATATATAGATATAGATATATAGATATATAGATATATAGATATAGATATATAGATATAGATATATAGATATAGATATATAGATATAGATAGAGAGAGAGAGAGAGAGAGAAGGTCTAAAATCCTCAAACATAGAACTCTCGCTTTTTATCCGCTGTTTCTCATTGGCCATTACAATGACCTCATGCTCTGAATAATTTGTTCGAGTGTGCAGTCAAAGAATGAACGAAAAAACAAAGTTTCAAAAATAATGACATTCATATTAACAATTGCTAGTCGTACTTTCACTATTAACGTAAAAGCTGGACAGGTTCACAAGTGAACCCCTTCCCCTTGCATTAAAAAAAATTCAAATTAATTAATGTAATCAAGTCAAGCTTATTCAGTACTGCGTTGGACATTTATATTAACAATTGCTCATGACCTGTTTAATTAAGCAATATGTACTAGTAGAATGTACCAATTATTACAATATAAAATCTAAATCAAATGGAATAATTTGTGCTCTGATGTTAATTTATTAGAAACACAAATGAAGTTCTTAGAACCATGGTCTGATATCAAATCAGACTTGAAGCAATTCGTTACAAGGCAGAAGTACAAAATTCGTCCTTATAGTCACAAACAATTGTCTGGAAAGTAGCATATTTTTTTCCCCACCTTCAAAAGTGAACATATATGAACTTCTGATATCAAATCAAGCTGAAATGATTTAGTACAGGGCAGAATTACTCATTACTAAATTCCTAAAAGGAAAAAAAAAGATAGAAAAACAAACGAAGCTTCATAGACAACGAAATGAAGAGAACTTACCACCAACAATTTCTTACACTTGTACACAATTTTGGATATGCGACAGATCTACAGATACGTGCGGATCTCGTGCATTTGTGTACGAAATTACAGGTCACAGATTCGTTTAGACTCATCTGCCTTCTTTTTTTTTAAAATTTTTTTTAAAAAATCTGCAGAATACATAGAAACAAGCAAAAAAAAAAAAAAACAGCTTTTTTACTGACGCATCTTATACCTGAGAGAGTATGCACAGCAGGGGTAGTGGCCTCAGTAGCGCCTACTCTGATGCTAATCAAAGTCCTTAATCAGACCGTGCAGGATTCTGTGATTGCAGAAATTGACGCAAAATCAAGGGAACGCCGCGATATTTGCAGCAGCTTGCAATTTTTCTAAATTACACCACGGTCAAAGCCCTCTTCATATTCACGTGTGGCGAATATGAGTGCAGCCGAAAGGTCTCGTTTACCAACAAACATCACTGGGAAAGACGCACTTCCGTGCGATTGCAATTTCACCAATTCAAGTAGTTCTGCAAATAAAAAAATCGTCAAAATCACGTGTGTACTACGTATAGACGGATGTCCGTGTTGGATGCAGATGTGTGTTTCCACGTGACCTCCTGACGCTTGTAAAGCGTACTTGTACATGTTCTCTGTCTCAGTGCCGTGACCGTACAGTACAGTCCCTGCAATTAGCAACAGAGAGACTTCAAACTGAGCGAATAAACCCCTACAACCGAAATGTTCATTAATGATTCCATTCTTAAAAATAAAAAATATAAGCAGGAACACGAGTAGAGGATGTACACACCTCCCGCTCCCCCTAAGCACCAGAACAAACACCAGCCCCATGTATTATAGATGTTAACATTCTTTTGCGGTAATAAAGAGCGACTTTTTACATATATAGTTTTTTATGAGGAGAGAAGAAAGCTGAATAAACGCCTAAGATCAGAGCATGATTGACAGAACCAGCTCTTTATACACTACCTTACTGCAAGAATAAATGGGGAAAGAAAGTTGCTCATTAACATTATAGAGACCGTTTATGAGATACATAGACAAATTAGTCACTCCTGTCTTCCCGGATGATCTGCTACATTTACCACGACTCTCCAGTAGACCTGTGACAATAAACTGTAATCTTCAACACAGTAATGGACTTGGACAACATTGCTAGCACTGACGGTTCAAAACGTGCTCACTATATTTACATTTGATTACGGAGAAGGCCGTCAAGAGTGGTGGGGGGGCATGTTTCCCACTGAAATGACTGACATGGACAAACTATGTTAAATTCTCAAGCAGCTTGTCAATGCAAAAACTGTACACGTTAGATGATTTGCCCTAGAATCTGAAAAATAAAATAACAGTAACTTGTCAAACACGATATTGTGAACTGTAATACTTAGGCAGACTTTCATATCGGCGCATGTCTACTCTCTAGTCTACTCGACAGCCTGCAAGAGAGTGAACGAAAGAGCACGTACACACAAGTGGGGACACATTGTTCCTCTGTGAGCGTACTGAAATAAAATCACGACAGCGTGGCTACACATCACGCGACATGTTTCAACAGGGCTCACATCCCTGACTCCTCTGCACTTTAAAAAGTCCTCTTTAGCGCCTCGTTAAACTCTCCACACTCTCAGTGGGTGCATCTCATCCACCGCTCTCGTGTGCTGAGCGGGTAACCCGAATCCACCATCAGCTTCTCGTTCATGCGCCAGTATTTATCGCCTTTAAAGAAGTACACCTTGCCGTTGGTCCATGTAAAGGCTGCGTCCACGTTCGATGGAATGCCAGTAAAGAGGCGGGAAATGGGTTTGGGGTAAATGCTCAGGTCGTTGTACACCATTTCATCCCACTGCCAAAATCCTGAGCCCTGGAGAGAGAAGTTGTACTGTAATACACATTTACTACAAAAGGACGTAGCGCATAAGCTAGCGCTTAGTCAACAAATAAATGAAAAACTGTACGAATATTACACTAAAACTTAAGAAGAAAAAAAGAAAAGCTTAGTAAGCAGGTGCTTGTATGAGCTTTTTATATGAGCATTAGATCACTATTGTTGGGTCAAAAGTCTAAAATAGTTTGCGTGAATATTACTAGTTAGTAAAAAGGGAATACTGATCGGGTACAGTGATGCGTTACCGAGCACAACAAAAAACTGATTTTGTTTACGTCACTCTAAAAGTAATGAGTGTATACTGAGGTCTGTAGGAAAATACTACGACCATGTCTTAAGTTTTTGGGAAAAGATTATTCAAATATCACACTATTACAGAGAACAGTATCATGAAAAAATCATTAGTGAATTGTATATACAAACACATGGTGGGTCTAGAGCGGAAAATGAGCACTATCTTCACCCTTTAAATATCACCCTGAGTGGAGCTTAGACTCAACCGAGTCCCAAAGCCAGTGACTTTTTTTTTTTTTTTTTTTTTCTCCCTGTAACGTGACTGCCACCATGTGGTCATGGAAGAAACTGAAAGGGCCACATTTGCACACTGCTTCACATTACCTTGAAGAAGAAAATCTTTTTGTTCCTCTCCAAGTACATGGCAGCATCAATGTTAGCTGGGATTCTGGTCAACTGTTTGGGGTAGCCGGCGAGGAGCTGGAAGTTCATGTAGCACCAAACTTTGTCGCCTGCAGAGGAGCAGAGAATAATCAGAAACCCGAGGAGTTGAGAGACAGCTGTGCAATACAGCTCTGAGTATATATCCATTTATCATAACTGTGCAGAACAATGACAAACACGATTCTTTTTTTTTTCATCCAAAAATCTGTAAGTCTGTCTCTGAACGTACTTGCCTGTCTATATCTGTCTTATATCTGTCTCCTTATGCTTTTATTTATCTGTCTTTTTTACTGTCTGTCTGGCTCTATATCTGCCTATACTGTGTATCTATCTGTTTGTTTACTTATCTGTCTGCCTGTCTCTCTCTATATTGGTCTGTTATCTGTCTGTCATCATCATGATCACCTTTCTTTCTGTCTGCTTGCCCATCTGTCTCTATCTATTTGACTGTCTGTGTCTTTCTACAGAGAAATGCAGTGTCTTATTAAGGTGTTGCTTCCCCACAAGCTGGAAGAACAGCATCAATGCATCTTAAGCATAGATTCCTTCAATACATCTGTCTAGCTATTGGTATGTCTTGATCTTTCTATGTCTGCCTTTCTGTGTGTCTGTCTATCTGCATGTTCATTTTTTTTTTTAATCCATCTACTTGTATGGCTGTCTCTGTCTATTTGACTATACAATCTTGTGAAAAAATAAGTACATCCCATAGAAATTGTTGGGTTTTTTTTGTTTGTTTTTTTGTTTTTTTTTACATATTTGGACGAGCAAACATTCGATCATGTTTGAAACAGTGCCGATTAGTAAAGTCGATGTACCTGAACAAAACCATGAGGAAAATTAGCTTTTTCAATCATTCATTCGAGAGAAATATCTATAATGTGACATTCTTTTGTGGAAAAAGTAAGTATACCCTTGTCCTCAGTAGCTAGTATTTTCCCCCTTTAGCAGAAATAACTTCTTGAAGGTGTTTTGCATAATTGACCACTCTTCCATGCGATATTCTTTCAGTTGTGAGATGTTTGAGGGGTTTCTTGCATGTACTGCTCGTTTGACATCCCCCAAAACATCTCAATGGGATTCGAATCCGGAATTTGACTCGGCCATTCCATAACCCTGCATTTCTTCTCTTTGAGCCGTTCCTTGGTGGATTTGCTCGTGTGCTTAGGATCATTATCCTGTTGAAAGATCCACTTTCGGTTCAACGTCAACTTTCAGACAGATGGCCTCACATTATCTTCAAGCACTCTTTGATATGATGCAGAACTCATAGTTGAATCAATGAATGCAAGCTGTCCAGTCCCTGAGGCAGCGAAGCAACCTCAAACCATCACATTTCCACCACCGTGCTTCACAGTAGGTATGAGGTGCTTCTCCTGTCGGTTTGCGCCAAACATGTCTGCTCTTACTGTGGCCAAACAACTCTCTTTGATTCATCTGTCAAGAGCACTTTATTCCAGAAGGCCTGGGCTTTTCCTATATGCTCATTGGCAAACTGTAGTCTTACAAAAGCTTTTTCCCGGCACGTCTCCCATGCAGGTCAAATTTGTGCGATCTCTTCCTGATTGTAGAAGCGTGCACAAACCTGCACTCAACTAAGCAGGTTCTAAAGTGATAAATGTATGGGGTGTACTTACTTTTTCCATGTGACTTTCAATCTGTTTTTTGTTGATTTTAAATTGTGAAAATTACTACATAATGTCAATTTTATGTGCCGTTTGATAGTGTATCACCTTTATTAGGCACTGTTTCAAAGATGGTCAAATGTTTGCTGAAATTATTTCCATGGGGTGTACTTATTTTTTCACATGACTGTATATCTTTTGGTCTGTCTTTTTATCTCTGCCTTTTATCAATTGCTCTATAACACTGTCTATCTGTCAACTAAAAATCTTATCTTTTTACCCTAAACAGATGTTGTCTCTTGGATGGAAATACGTTGTGAGTTTGTAATCCAGCTGTAGGAAGCCTCTGGATCTCGCATTAGGACTGATCACCACTGTCTGAGTGTCCATGTTTATTTATTTTCCCCATATAAATATTTCTGTTGCAATAAATGAGACCTGGCGCACTCCAGTTGTCCATCTCCGGGTATTTAGTCAGTTATGGGTTCCACATTTTCTCTACCAACACATCTGAGTCATTAGAGTTTAGAACCGAGCATCCAGAAACACAGTGACTCACATCTGTTAGTCATTATGCAGCTAAATAATAATCATATGAACTTCCTGAGATGCAAAGTTTGGGGAACACAGCCTGGATACGTTTCCCATGACACAAGAATTATTCACAACATCCTGTTTGATAGTTAAGCCGATGGGAACATTTACTATACAATCCACCTATGGCTAATTTTCTAATAAAATAACAAACATTTCTTTTTAGGGGGGAAACATATGACTGGCAGCATACACTTACCACTAACAGCAATTTTTAAGTACTCACTGTAAAAAGATTTCTGTAATAATGGAACTGATGATATGCCGACCACGTACCATTTTTTGATGAATGGCCAGACAGATGTAACTAGGTTACACAGGTCTAGATCAGAGGTTCTCAACCTTTTGTAACTAAAGACCTCCCAAGCCTCCCCTATCATGTGGCATGCTTAGCTGCTAGATAAAAGGCTGCTAAGCTCCGCCTCTCCCCAACAAATAGAAAATACAGAGGGAGAGGGAATGCGGGGTTTTTCATTTATGCACATTCTATTTGAAGAGAAATAAAATACACGGCGTCCCCGAATGATACCCTGTCTGTCTTTTTTTTCTTTTCTTTTCTTTTTTCTTAAATAATTTGCGCCCCCCTTCCGATCTCTCCCACCTGGTTGAGAACCACTGGTCTAGTCTGTCTCTCTATCCAGTGTATCCAGCTATTTCTATCTGTCTGTCTGTCTACCCATGTATCTATCGAAAGTTCACAGGGATCGAGTGCTCACTGAACGGTTGATGAATTATCAAAATGATGTAAATCATATGCTATGGCCTTCGCAGTCACCAGATCTCCACCAAATTGAACGCCTGTGGGAAATTTTGGAATGGTGTGTTAGTCAGTACCATCATCAATATACCAACTGAGTGAAGATCTTTTAGAAGAACGACAGTTTCAGAGCCTGTCAAGATTGTAGCGGAAGAACTCCGATAGCCTGCACAGAGCCCTGACTTCAACCCCACTGAACAGCTCTGGGATGAACTGTTAAGGCTACAGCAGGGGGAAGAGCTTTCTCTTATAGAGCCCCACAGTTATGGAGCAGTCCTCCTATTAGTGTTCGGGACTCAGACACAGTCTCAGTGTTTAAGTCTAGGCTTAAAATGTATTTGTTTACTCAAGCCTACCCTGACTAGATTCTGTTCTACTACTTCGCAGTCATAATTATCTTTTTTCTCCCTCTCTCCTTTCTCCGAGCCCCACACGAATTTATGGAGATACTAGAGATCCAGATCCTTTCTGCCTCTGGATGGAGCTCAAATCTTCTTTAATTCCAGACTGCTGGGACTACGGCTGCTCCTAACGCCATACAGACTTCATATAAATCCATAATGAACTTTTTCACACTATCTGTTGTTACCCAGATGAGGACGGGTTCCCTTCTGAGTCGGGTTCCTCTCAAGGTTTCTTCCTCTTAAAACATCTTGGGGAGTTTTTCCTCGCCACCGTCGCCACTCAGTGGCTTGCTCAGTTGGGATAAATTCGCACCTTTAATATCTGTATACCATGTTGATATTTCTGTAAAGCTGCTTTGAGACAATGTCTATTGTAAAAAGCGCTATACAAATAAAATTGAATTGAATTGAATTAATGCTGATTATGCCCCAGGACTCCTCGACTGACATCAGCCGTGTCAGTAGAGTGGAAGTTATATAACAGCAAAGGGGGTCTAAATCTGGAATGGGATGCTCAAAAGGCGCACATGGGTGTGATGGTTCCGTGTCCACAAACTTTTGGCCATAGAGTGTCTGTCTGTCTCTAACTACTGTTTGAATGATGCCATATTATAATTGCGTATGTGAGTATGTGTTACCTTTGAAGAAGTAAGTCTTGTTGGTTCTCGGTGAGTACACAGCAGCGTTCAGGTTCCCTGGCAGGCCTTTCCACAGCTGCTTGATCTTTATTGGAGCATTATGCCCCATATCTGTGATCGTCCACATGTAATCCCCACTAAAAGCAAAGGTCTTCCGCCAAGGACCTGACAGAAACCCAAGATAATATTTACCTAGATCAGAATTCTGAATTGTACATTTGAAAACTTCTAGTGTAATTGAGGGTTCCGTTTCCTACCTAGCATTATGGCATCAAGTTTTGCATCACATGGATCTGGAACATCAACTTGTGGGAAAGGTGAAACGGTTGTTGGACCCAAGGTAAGAATGTCCTTGTCCGTGGTGGTACTGGAGATTCTTTTACCTTAATGGACAAAATGGAATTTAATCAGATTGGCCATAAAATTTCAAACCTACTAAATGATAAAGATGCTGTGTAAATGTTTGGGATTATTGTAGAACCTGTCAATGTGTGATAAAATTGTGAGATCACAGACAAGATCTTCCCTTAATCCCTGTTTGCATAAATATGTGGTTGTAGATAATAATTGAGATGGCAGTATGGATCTGAAGGATTGAATTAATTAAATTTGTATTTATACATGACAAAACCCTTCAACATTAACCTTACCATATAATGCCTGGATGCCCCTGATGTCATCAGGGTGCAGTCTGAAGTTGACCTTATAGCCAGAGTAGAATGAAGCCATGAGCGCATCTCTGTATTGAGAGTGACCCAAACCCAGCGCATGGCCGATCTCATGAGCTGCCACGATTCGCAGGTTAGAGCCGTAGTATTTTCCTTCAGTCCAGAACTCGTCCTCGTCAAAATGTATGATCCCTGATGGAGGGGCTTCGGCATGAGCGAGTACATTTCCTACAGACAGGATGAGATTAAACTGTTTAACCTTGGGTTCAGGCAATTTTACTGGGGTTCTCTCATACAGTGTAGCAAGTAATAATCTGGAAAGACCTTTGTAATATTACAGTCTGAAACTGGATTTAAAGAGAAGCACATGAAAATGTATCACTTGAATATGAATCTCATGAATATGAATCACATGAAAATGAATCATACATAAATGAATCACATGAAAATGTATCACTTGAATATGAATCTCATGAATATGAATCACATGAAAATGAATCATACTTAATGAATCACATGAAAATGTATCACTTGAATATGAATCACATGTAAATGAATCATACGTAAATGAATCACATGTGAATGAATCACATGTATATGAACCATATGAAAATGAATAAATAAAGACAAAAAAAAAAAACATTCATCTAAAAACCTTGGGTTATTGTTAGGATAAAACGGTGATTGTCAGAATGAGCGGTTTCATTAAATTATCAGCCTTTGGTGTTTTAGTTATATGGTGTATATCGTAGTCAAATTCATTAAACAGGACGTAAATGCTTCGTGGATGTTTCCCACACATCTACCAGTTTAAGAGCTCAACTAATGTGGGAGCTCACTAATACACAGACAAAATTTCTGAAGTCTGACTTATGTCTCACAGTGCAAAGACATCTCAATAGAAAACAACTATGTGCAAGATGACAGATACACGTTTACTGCTTTTAGCTAGTCATTCTGTCGTGCCACAGACATTTTGTAATTCTGGTCCTAGAACCGTACCTTATTTGCCATGTGAGAAATGAGTCCACTGTGGTGTAAATGACCACCTTGTTGGTGGATCAATGTTAAATCAACAATAATAATACACTGGGAGTGTTGGGTCACAGCTCTTGCCTACAGTATGTACCAGTTCTAGTCAATGTCCTGGTGAATCGAGCAAATCAAAGCGGTCCACTTCAAAATGGATTTGCTTGAAAGAACTGAATCAATCAAAAATTGAGTCACTGAATCAATGACTCGCAGGACTGAAAAATACTTAAGTAACTGTACTTCGTTACTTTACTTAAGTATGAGTTTGGCGTATTTGAGTGTCGTTGAAATGGAATACTTGCACTCTTATTGAATTTCAAAAAAAAAAAAAAAAAAACTTTTTTCTCCTTACATTTATTTAGACTTTTAAAGTATTCATTACAAATCATGAAAAGTAAGATTTTGACACATTATCTATACTTTCACAAGTATAACCGCTCAGTATTTTCCCACCTCTGATGAATCATGAAGCTCATCACTCAGGACTTTTGAGGCTCCATTTCCACTGGAATTGTTCATATTAACCATCACTGAGATTAAAAAAACAAACTTTAATGCTGCAGTTGTATTGCAAGAACTGTAGAAATGGGGCTGACAATTGCCAAGTAGTGAATTAGATGAATTTAGACTATTAGCCCTGTCGAGACGTTTGTGGCTAAAGGCCTTAAACAAGTGACTTGTTCCCTCAGGCGAGTTAATAGTACCCTTGTATGAAATGGCTTTGCTCTGTTATCCCTGGTCCTTTAATAGAGATTCTCGGAGGTTAGCCACTGGCACTAGCTTACTGTCTGAGCTCATCGTTTAAGAAACATTGGTTTTGTGGAAAGCAGCTAACTCCGGTGCTTTTCCAACCGAGTCGTCTGACCGTCTCCGAAATAATATAGTGCTACTTCTCTAAATCATTCTCCGAATGGTTTTGTAAAATAAACCCATTTTAGACACTTGTAAAACAACACCCTGTACCATTAAATTATGTTTAATTCCCTTACCAGTGTGACATTTTTATTCAGTCCCTAAAAAAAGAAGAGTTATATAAGCTCCACCAAAAACATACGCGAGTCTCAGCATGTACTGCTGAGTACTGCATGTCTGGAACAACTTTGATGTTTTAATATATAGCATAAATGCACGTTCTGAAGACCACGTGAAAACTGTCATGAAAAATACAAATGAAAACGCTCACAATATTTCCCTAACAAAAAATATAGCCGATCAGCCAAAACATGTTTGGTGTTTGAAGTTTGCTAATGTAACTTAAAAGTAAGGGACGCTACCGGTAACGATGTGTAAACTGCAGGTCTGAATCATCATATACTGTAATTAGTCTGCTATTTTATTAATTGTTAATGTGCGAATAGTATTACTGAGTCAGCCTGTGTCTTTTGATTCAAGTGTGTAACAATTTTGTGAATCATGCTAAAAAATGCTATACTTGTCTACATTAGCGTCACGCCTCGAGTGCAAAAGTAAATAAGTAAACTTTGCATTCAAAACATTCTGTGGAGGATCAATTTCAGTTGGGTTATATTATATGACGTACCTGGTCCATCGAAAGGTGATAGGCAGCCATTCCTGGCGTGGAACGAGATCCTAATATCTGCACGCCCATATTCGATCTCCTTAAAGCTTAATGGAGTGACGTCACTCCAGTACTTAAATGCCAATCTAATGGCCCTCTGGGTCGCAGCCTTCCCCAAATCAGGCGTGTAGTTATAGATACGATATGTCAGACTCCTTTTCCTCCAAATTCCTGAAAAAATTCAAACCGACATTATGGAAAAGCTCCTGAAACTGTGTCCTCTTATTTAAAACTATCTTTTAAAAAAAATTATCATAATTTTTAATTTAATTTTTTTTTAAAGAGTGGTCAGCGGCCATTCGACTCCCACCACCTTACTTGTCCAGGGTTTCTTCTTTCATTATGATTGCTCATAACAAGCATTCTGTGTAGACACCCCGAATAGGACATTTTTACAGAACATTCCAGAGTCAAGCTTAAAAAAATCCAATCTATGTAAGAAACTTCCAACTAGGTGGCCTTTTTTTGTTTTGTAATTGGCTTGGGCCAATTATAAAGAGGACCAACTAGTTACATAAACTAAGGAAGATCATGCTTACCACCAAATCGCCTGTATTTATTGGATTTGTGATTGAAAGGATCCTCAACCCCACAGCGTGGCTGCCTCATTTTCAACACTGTCGCTTCGTCAACCTTTCCAGTCACTAGCAATCCTGACACTCTCTGAAAAAGACTGGCATGAACATAATAAGAGTTTAGATCATTACCGACATCTGATACAATAAAAGCAAATTTTACGACTGGGTGATTTGTCAAATACAGGCTTTATTCGTTATTTCTTTTTGTATTATAATATCTTAACAAAATGCTCGGTGTAAATACTATAATGATGTTTCATTATTCGTCAATAATTCTTACTGCTTCAATGCTAATTACCGTTCTATTTATTAACCTCCCTGGGAAATTCATGCATGTTTGGTGTGTTACCTCAGAGCTTCTTTTATAGCCTCCTCGGTAATGTCTACCTGTGACTCCTCGTCCAGTGGAGTGTCGAGGTAGCCAAACCGCCTCAGGTAAGTCTAGATAGTACAAACACACGTGAGATTCTTATCCATGTCATTCTAAGCGTACCTGCTTGCACAAGTCATCCTCCAACACTCTGAAAATCAAGTAAGGCAGTAGTGATATCCAAAATATTACATCTCTAAAACGATGTTCTCACCATTGCCTCAGCAAACTCCATCCGTCTCTGCAGTACAGACGAGGAAACTGCATAGAACACGGTAAAAAGCAATGCCACTAAATGGAAGTTTTTCATTTTTTCAATACTCCGAAGTTGAACGATGCTCCAAAGTTTTTGCGGGTGAACACACACACACAGCCTGTGAGAACGTGCAGCCCCAAGAAGTGAGCGGTTCCTCCAGAGGTTTATATGTTAAAGAATGCAGTGAGTCATCACCAATCTGCTGAGCTGCAGTGATGCATTTCCTATGACTACAAGCGTTTATGCACTCCAAGACATGAACAGCTGCAAAATGTTACTCTCTCCTCTGTTCACTCCTCCACGTGTCGTGTGCAGGCCAGTTGGAGAGAGCAGAAGTAAAATGTTTTCCTGCAACACTTACCGAAACCCAGAACAGCCACACCAAGTTACACACAGACTCTCTATGCATAATGCTGGATTTGCACTGATTTACGCAAACGGTCCATTTCTCTTTGACGGAAACTTCGTGAATGAGGTCCGGGAAACGTGAGCCAATGTTTTTATCTGGCACAGAAAAGACAGGAAGATTAAAGAGCCAGAGAGCTCTGAGAGAGATTTACTAGGGATTGTGTCCACGTGTTAGGACTTGCAGAAACGTGGAATGATTGTCTGTTGCCAACTGAAGAACTTATTTCCACACATTAAGTTCAGTCCACTGTGACTTCAGCTGAAGTGTTCAGCCTTCGTGTTGCTTGTTTGATTTGGTCTTCGAAGCTGTCATTTCCATGAAGCGCAGCTCCCGCCTCCACCATGGAATCGACAAGAAAGCCCATACTTAAACAAACTGAACTACCCAGGCGTCATTGTTAAATGGGTTCCATATGTGACTTGTGCTATTATTTAAACCTCCCTGTATGTACAGACCTGCAGAATAGCCACAGTAAAACCATAGCTGGGTTTGATCCACCTGTTCAACCCCAAAAAAATCTGTGCTACTGCTCTGACGGAGAATAAACAGAAGCTTCTAGTCTTCTGATTCTAGCTTATAGAAGCTCCTTCTTCTTCTCTTCTGTTTTCCCAGTACCGTTCCTTTAGGCCTCATGCAGTGAATGTTTTACTACTTGAAATACACTGGACTTAACTCCTCAACAAGCCATGTTTGAAAGTGTTAGTGTGAGGTAAAGCAAGAAAACGCTAGAATGTACCGAGAGACTAGATGAGCAAAATCATCTGAACACCTGTTTGAACTTCATGAAAGGTATGTTACAATTACCCCGAACTAGTTCTGAAGACCATAAACACTTCATTATATGATGAATGATGTCATTATGTAAAGTGGGATCGAACCATTTAGATTTACACCACATCAAAAACTAAATACAGATTTTATTTAGCAAATAATGGAAATGCCACCAACCCTACACTCGTTCCTATGGTATCGTTGGTACTTTGGAGACTAATAGGCCATTATAGCTCATGATGCAATAGCACACACATGCACTCGCCACTCGCGCTGTGCTTTGGTTGACCCATATCTTTCCCAGCTCCTATTAACCTGTCTCTGTGTCTCCTCCTCTCTCTTCCCCAGGGTGCCACAGTCGATCCCCAAAGAGATGGAAGAGGGCCCAGGCAGGTTTGTGGGGGCACTTCCAGGCCAACTGACCCTAAATGGAGGTGGATTATGTTCTCTGGGTCTCTATAGTCCATGGCTCTCCCCAGCATGCCAGCAAAAAATACAGAGTGCCGGTCAGTACTCAATGAGGTATGTGGTGATTAGCTCGCTCGGAATATATGGGCCTTTTAAAAAGGTGGCAATTAGCTGTAATTGCTGGATGGGGCCGATAGAGGAGTCACACAGTGACTGAACAGCACTATTGTGCTTGTGCCCAAGCCAGATGGGCTGATTTGTTTCTGTGTGGATTCCCACGAGGTGAATGCGGTTTCTAAATCTGATGCCTCTACAACACCTCATATTAACAGGCTCTTGGATCAGCCGGAGGAAGTTTGTATATTTGACCACAGCCTATTGGCAGATTCTCTTGCGCCAAAGACTGAGGGAAAAATGGCTTTCTCCACAACATCACTCTTTTGTCCAGGGTGCTGGCTATGTTACCAGCTGCCCATCTGCATCTTAAGAAATTCTCGAAATGAATCACTGCTCCTAAATTTGCCAGCCTCAGCATCCATTTCTCCTCAAACCCTTTGAGTCCACTTTGCTACCGTCACACAATGAATCTAACAGGAAACTCGTCTGACTCACAGGGATGAACGCAATGAACACAAATAAGTCATTTTAAACCACATATGAAACATCTTTATTGTGCATTAACAGAAGTGTTTGAGAGCTTGATTTATTCCTGCTGATTTAAGTACATGGGGTGCATGAGTCACAAAGTGTGAAACTTCAGCTCTCTGCCTGTGCTAATGGTGGTGACCACAAACAGGCAAGAAAAATTAATGATGTCAAAAATGACCGTTCCGGGACAGCATGCACCTACATTCCACCCGTAATGCCGCTACATTCTATTAGATCATCAGATTCAACCTGGATCAGACCAACATGATGATGGCACTGAGGATAGAACTGTTATTCTGTTACAAATCCAAAACCTTTAGGAAAACACATTACAATTATATCATATTCTTAGCATTGTAATGCCAAATAAACACTTGTTCCAGATGCTTATTTGGTGATACGATGACTTTTTAGTACAAATTTTGTAATAGATGTTTATTTTATGACTTCTGCGTTATTGAGTCGGTACAAAAACATGTTTTATTTCCGAACGTCATTATTCCAACAAAAAATATATAAAGTTACAGGAAAATATTTGGAAACATTTAAAGATTGCAACATATTACATAACAGACCATCTTTCAGACAACAATATAATGACGTCTGCTGGGTTTTGTATTCCAAAAAAAAGAAGCAAGTGCAACGGTCAGAGACTCCAGATCAACTTTGGCAGGTTCTCCAAGATGCCCAGTGAAGTTTACCAGCCAATTTCCTATATATATACTGTGTGTGTATGTATGTATGTATGTATGTATGTATGTGTGTGCATATATATATATATATATATATATATATATATATATATATATATATATATATATATATATATATATATATATATAATTTAAAAAGCAAAGGCTTGTTACACCAAATATTAATGACTTTTTATTACTCTTTATTTTTTCATGTAGAAGCATTTCACTTCATGATTTTTTTATTGCATCTTTGCTTTACAGCATTACTTTGCAAGACTTTAGCACAGTACAGTTATTCTTTTTTACAGATGTTCTAGGGCCTTCATCTTAATGAATAATGAAGCACCTAGCTTCACATTTAGCTATAATATCAGTGCAGTGCCATTGTTCTTTAGTATATTATAAATAATAAACATTTTCCATGGTCTTAAAAATACTCATCTACCCATCTGTCTGCAATCCTGGTCAAATGAAATGGCTCTTAAACATATTATGAATAATGTGCTGTGAGTT
This sequence comes from Ictalurus punctatus, assembly GCF_001660625.3. NCBI lineage: Eukaryota > Metazoa > Chordata > Actinopteri > Siluriformes > Ictaluridae > Ictalurus > Ictalurus punctatus. The sequence continues at coordinate 2,787,721 of NC_030436.2, forward strand.
TTCCATGAACGTCGTCAACTTGGTAACCACCAACAAAGCAATCTGGCTATGAAACTGTTTCTGAAGTGTTTTATTTTTTTGGCACAGGCAACCCTTTTCTAATTCTGCACTCTTAAGAGTGGTTGCTTTACAGCCATTCTTGCAGAAATACCCGGTAGCATGAGCACATAAGGAACAAACAAATTTGTGCACAGTACATATAGTCCCCTCCGAAAGTTTTGGAACAACAAGGCCAATTCTTTTTTTCTTTCTTTCTTTTTTTTTCTTCTGTAGACTGAACACATTTTGATCGAAAGGTGAATATGAGACGAGAGTTTAGAATGTCTGCTTTTATTTACTGGAGTTTATATGTAGATGTGTTGAATAGACATAGAAGATAAGATAAGTTAAAATGTACCTTTATTGATCCCCCATGGGGGAAATTCAGTTGACACAACAGCACGGTAGGAGGAGTAACAAAGAAAAGAATTCTATAAATACCTATACTTTAGAAATAGTAGAAATAATCAAATAAATCTGTGTATGTACATATGCTAGAGTTCTATTTGTATATGTACATGTGCAATATCCTTGGCATTTATATCTGTGGAATGGCAATTAACGTGTGTGTGTGTGTGTGTGTGTGTGTGTTTGTGAGACTCAGTCAGTGGAGTAGGAGGTACTCGGTATTGTGGCTAGATGAATATGTGGCTAAACAAGCTCCCGTGCTTCCTCAGCTGAGCATACAGAGGATGAGAAGGGTTGTCCATGATAGCTTTCAGCTACACTCCCATCCTCTTCTTAGTCACTTTGTCCACACTGTCCAGTTCCATCCCCATCACAGAACTGGCCTTGCTCACCGGCTTGCTCAGTTTGTTGGCACCACGAATCCAAATGCCACCTCCCCACCACACCACAAGCAAAGAAGATAACACTGGCCACCACAGACCTGGTAAAACATCCGTAGTAGCCTGATGAACACATTAAAGGACCTGAGCCTCCTCAGAAAGAACATCCTGCTCTGTCCTTTCCTATAGAGGGCCTCGGTGTTGTCTGACCAGTCCAGTTTGTTGTGGAGTTGCACCCCTAGGAACTTGTAGTTGTCCACTATCTCCACTCCCTCTCCCCTTATGATGATGCAATGGGGGGCCTTTTGCTATGCTGGACATCCACCACCAGCTCCTTGGTTTTCCCGATGCTGGGCTGAACATAGCACATTTTGTATCGGACCACCTAATCAAAAATATTGGAACGTGACTGACGGGTGTTTATTGTTACCCATGTGTGTCCTGTTAAATTGATTGTTTAAACAATAAATAGCTCTGAACATCTACTCTTGCTTTTAGCCTTCAGTTTCATCCGTGAAGACTGCATTTGTTGTTAAAAAGTATAAGCCAACATGAAGATCGGAGAGCTGTCTATGGGAGAAGAGCAAGCCATTTTTAAGCTGAGAAAAGAGGGAAAATCAATCAGAGGCATTGCACAAACATTGGGCATAACCAATAAAACAATTTGGAATGTGCTGAAAAAGAAAGAAATCACTGGTGTACTGAGCAAGAGACACCTAATGGGTCAACCAAGGAAAACAACAGCAGCTGATGACAGAATCATTGTGCGATCTGCGAAGAAAAACCCAGAAACAACAGTTAACGACGTCACCACCAACCTCCACAAGGCAGGGGCGAAGTTATCATCATCCATCATTCGAACAAGACTTTGCGAGCAGAAATATAGAGCCATACCACAAGATACACACCACTCATCAGCAGTAAGAATGGGAAAACCAGAATTCGCAAAGAAATACAGAGATGAGTCACAAAAGTTGTGGAACCAAGAAGAAAGTGTGGAGAAAGGAACGATCTGCTCATGATCCAAAACATACAAGCTGATCTGTGAAACATGGTGGAGGTAGAGTCATGGCTTGGGCTTGCATAGCTGCTTCTGGAACAGGCTCGCTAATCTTTATCGATGATGTAAATCATGACTGTAGCAGCAGAATGAATTCAGAAGTTTACAGGAACATTTTCTCTGCCAATGTACAGAGAAATGTATACAAATTAATCAGGAGGAACTTCATCATGCAGCAAGACAATGACCCAAGACACACTACCAACACAACAAAAGTCTTCATCGGGTGTTTTGGGATGGAAGGTTTAAGACTGGTCAAGTCAATCACCAGACCTTAACCCAGTTGAGCATATATTTCACCTCCAGAAGAGGAGACTGAGTGGAGAAACCCTCCAAAACAAACAACAACTGAAAGAGTCCACAGTAAAAAACCTGGAAAAGCATCACAAAAGAAGAAACCGACAATCAGATGATGTCAGTGAGTCGCAGGCTTGATGCAGTTATGGCAAGCAAGGGATATGCAACCAAATATTGAATGTCATTTACTTCAAATTTACTTCAAGACTTATCTGTTCCTATACTTTTGTCCACCTAAAAAAAAATTGTATGGTCTGATACAAAAGGTTCTATGTTTTATGTTGCTCTAGATGTAAATAGCAGAAACTGAAAGCTGAAATCCTAAACTCTCGTCTCATCTCCATCTTTCAATCTGAAGCCTGAATGTCTTTGGTGTATAGCACAAGCAAATGAATTAGCCTTGCCATTCCAATAGTTTTGGAGGGGACTGTATTTATATTTAGTATGGACTTGCATGTGTAGAATAGTTGGCAGCATGTACTTACATTCCACATCTTACATTTGCAAATAGAGATTATACAGATGAAGGGAAAAAAAACTGTGTACAAGCATTAAGTAAATAGCCCCTATTCTTATTTGATCTGAGAAGACGAGGCACAGATACAGTCGAAAACTTTGCCAGCTACTACTGAACTTTGTTCCCATCAAATTCTAATGCGAAATACAGTCGATCTGCAATGTACAGTAAATGGTCAAATAGCTCATCATATACAGTGCCCTCCACTAATATTGGCACCCTTGGTACTAAATATGAGCAAAGAAGCCTGTGAAAAATTGTCTTTATTATTGAACCTTTTGATCTTGGGGTTCAACAAATTCACAGAAATATTCTGCTCTCATGGATATCAAATAATTTCAAACAAAACACAGGTTTTTATATATATAAAAAAATCTTCATTAAATATAGATGTGCAACATTTATTGGCACCCTTTGAATCAATACCAAGGGTGCCAATATTAGTGGAGTGTATTGTAGTTGATGGTGATGGATCCTCTTTCTAAGAAATATGTTCAGATCAGTTGAATAATGCTTACTGTTTTCTTTCTATTTCTGTATATGTACTAAAATAACATGTAAGTTTGTTGCTGAGTGTATTGTTTTGTTATATTTGGGTATGCGGAACATGTGTGGTAACTACCATCCGGTTCAGACTCAGGAAATGTTGAAATTTTGGAAAAGCTGTTGTGGTTTTGTATCAATGGCTTTGGATGTGGAAAAGAAAAGAAGGAATACAGAAGTGGAAGTAGCCATTATCACACCAGTCATACCAGTGAGTTATTAAAAACTCATATAGGAAGTAATAAGAGTTGGAAAATGATCTCACTAATGCTCTTGTGGTTGAATGAGCAAAAATTCCCTACAGCCACGTTACAAAATCTATTGCAAAGCCTTCCCAGAAGAGGATTTATAACAGCTCACTCAGCATTGATGCCCATTATTTTGGAATGGGCACATACGAGTGTCCACATACTTTTGGTCATATAGTGTATAATGCAAATTTTGTTCCCAACATCAGCTTTGAAGGGTTTTACTGGAAACGAGGTTCTTCGGTAATGGGCATGAGACCAAGACAACACCAAGAAATGAAATACCTTTTGGTTGGAGAAAAAAAGAAGTGGAAATAGCCACTGTCACACCAGTCATGCTGAACATTTTTGTTTCGCCTATGCAGAATGAATGAATGTTCATTTTACGTAAGTACTAGTCAAATCTGTGCCTTCTCTTGGTACTTAGTTATCCTCTCAACACTATGTCATAGTGAGATTCCGTGCTGTAGCTTAGTTTTTTAATAATTAGGTTGATGCTAATTTATGGAAGCGCATACACACGAGAAAAAAAATCCTCACCAGCATCTTCTTATTTCAAGAGAAGCATCTTGTCATTATGAGGATAAGAATATGCTATAAAAACAATGTTTCGTAAGCAGTGTACACTTTGTCATTAGTGTATATACACATTACAAACAATTCTCAAACCCCAGCATTTATACTGTTTATGCCCAGAGACTTTATTGTTAGGGTCCATCAGAAGAGTTGTGTTTTCTTTAATGGTGTTTTTGTGTGGGGTTTTTTTTCTTCTGTCTTTCTCTCTCTGTTTCTCCTTTGGCTCCTCCTACTCAGTGTGTCTGCCCCTAGCTGTACCTGCTTGCCAGTCAAGAGTGAGCCAGCATAAAATCAGAGACGAACCGGACAGATTTTGAGAACGGTTCTCCCCAAGAGTGTTCTCCAGAGTGCTGGCTTTGGTCTGCAGGTTACAGTCTTGCTGTTGAGCATGATGACTGCTTAATTTTCTTTTCTGTGGTATTGTAGTAATAGTTATTTATTTATTTATTAACTGTTGTGAGGGGCGCACGGTGGCTTAGTGATTAGCCCGTTCGCCTCACACCTCCAGGGTCCGGGGTTTCCCGCTGGGGCCCTGTGTGTGCAGAGTTTGCATGTTCTCCCCGTGCTGCGGGGGTTTCCTCCGGGGACTCCGGTTTCCTCCCCCAGTCCAAAGACATGCATGGTAGGCTGATTGGCGTGTCTAAAGTGTCCGTAGTGTATGAATGGGTGTGTGAGTGTGTATGTGATTGTGCCCTGCGATGGACTGGCCCCCTGTCCAGGGTGTACCCCGCCTTGTGCCCCATGCTCCCTGGGATAGACTCCAGGATCCCCGTGACCCTGAAGAAGGAGTAAGCGGTAGAAGATGGATGGATGACTGTTGTGAGTATCTCCGACATCTTAAACTTGCGTACACTGTATGTTCTACCACAATCTGCTGGTCTGCTTTAACACAAGTCTAACAAACGTCAATCCAAGCATTAGAAAAGTTTGTGTTTTTTGCACAGAGAAGACCATGGACTATTAGGATGTTGAGAGACTCCTCACTAATCCTGAATATTGTGACTCACTTTATGTGAACCGAACTGAGATGAATCATTTGATTGACCTCCCAAAAACATGCCAGTAGGTGGATGGTCTATGCTAAATTCCCCCAAGATTTGACTGTGTGTGCATGGTGCCCTGTGGACTGGTGTCCCATTCAGAGTGTGTCCTCACAGTTTAATCCACCACAACATTGACCAGGATAAAATGCTTACTGAAGATGAATGAAGAGTCAAAAGTAAAGATTTGTTCTCAAGATATTCATCACCACTGATTTAAAATATCTTACCAATTCCCATCTACTAGCTACTACCACTGGGATTTGGCAACAACTAACACAGGAGGGTGAAGGCTAACACATGATTCCTCTGAGACACGTGAGGGCAGGACTCTTTTTACTGCTGCTTATGCGGTGTCCCTGGCAGCGTAACACACTCAGAGGAAAGTTCTATCTGTCCTGTTCTGTATACATGAGTTCACAGATGCCCATGAATGGCTAGTATCACTGTTACTGACAGGGGAGAGAGATTATGGCCAGATTTGCACAATGCAATATTGCAGATGGCTATGGCATCGTTGGGGATTAAATCTTGCGATCTCCCTACAACATTAAGTGAACACTTGAGTTGCACAACTCAGGAGCTAGCTCGAGTTAAATATTTTCAATCTCAATAAATCTAAAGGTGACTGACGTGTGCAGCATTCAATGTGTGTGTGTGTGTGTGTGTGTGTGTGTGTGTGTGTATATATATATATATATATATATATATATATATATATATATATATATATCTCATGGAATGAGGAACATCTTGAGTTTGAATATGTGGTGGTGCTGTATAGGTTTTTTCAAACAAACTTTTTAGTACAGTTTATTACGACAAATTACTAGTGTTGGGTCCGAGTCCACCTTTGTCAAGTTCGAGTCGAGACCAAGTCCTTAACTAATCGAGTCCGAGACCGAAAGGGGCCGAGTTGGACTCAAATCTGAGTCCTTAATGTCTGAGTCAGAGTAGAGTTTAAGTTATTAATTTGAAAAAAGATTTGAAATTGCTATTGTAAACTCAACACTGAGCTGTTAAATTAATATTTTAACCTTCACAAACCAATGGCAACATAAATGTAACAAGAAATACCACTATTACATCTTGCCATTGCCATTAAATATTTTATTCCATATCATCAGCACCTCAACTAGTTTCCTATAATAATAATAATTTTTAAAAAATGGTTTCAAAGAAAAACAGGGATGTAGAGGTATGTAGAGATATATGAGAATTTTATATATTGCAAGTGTATGAAAATACAAATGAACCCATTTTGTCATTGTATCACACTATATTGTGTCCTCCAGTCCTCCATTTCAGTGATTTGATGAATCTCCCCCACAGTTATATAGACTGACAGAGAGAGTACAGAGTAGAGTTACATTGAGCAGCAGGTCATAACAACAAGCTTCATGTTTTATTACGGCTTTTAATCTGAATATGAATGACAATAAACTCATCTCTGAACACAGCTCTGTTATTGTAACTTCTACATTTTCTACAGCTAGTAGAATACTGTATTCTGCCCTACAAAGGCAAACCTCAGTAAATGCACTGACTGAAACTGGCTACAAATTTTTTTTTTTTTTTTTTTTTTTTTTTTTGAGTGTCCTGCCACAAAAACTGTGCATGTTTAAACCTGGTCACAAAGACAATCCTGGTGCTTTACAGTCATAATTTCTTGTCCATTCATAACAATTTTCTTGTTACGTTATTGTTGTTGTTGCCAGTTCTAGCTGGATTACTCTGCTGTTTCTGTCTGCCCGTGTTTTGACTTTCGAGTTGGATTCATTTTTACGATGTACATCAGTTCAAGTCAAATTTATTTGTATAGCGCTTTTAACAATTTAAATTGTCCCAAAGCAGCTTTACGGAAATACGTAAATTCAGGATATAGATTTTAATTGTATGAATTTATCCTTAATGAGCAAGCCAGGGGCGACGGTAGCAAGGTAGACAAAACTCCCTGAAATGATATGAGGAAGAAACCTTGATGTGTTCTGCTTTTCCCCAACCGCATTACGCCTTTGTAGGGTGGTGTAAAAGTCTCCCCCACTGTTAGAGTGTATTGCACATATTTGGTTATTGTTGCTAATGTTTATAATAATTTGGATGACCTGTGTTTGAACTGTGACACAAATGCTCATGTAGTTAAGGACTGTATGAAATCATGGGTAGGGGACTTGATGACTTTGCACAGGAAATTATACTGGGATATTGAAGACTAATGAAATTCACATGATCTGTGTTTCACTGTCATTTTAAACTCCAGTCTTTCTCTATGCTTTCAACTGGATGGTAAACGTTTGACCCCGAACCTAATGCGATAAGATGTATTTAAAAATCTACATTTGCATATTATTTTTATTTGCATATTTGCTCTGTACAGGTTTTCTTCAGGTTCTACAGTTTCCTCCCACCACCAGAAGACATGCAGTTAGGTGGATTGGCTACACTAAACTCCCGTCAGTGTGAATGAGTTGGCATACCATTCAGGGTGTGTGCTCAGCTCGCGTCTAGTGTTTGCAGGATAGGCCCCAGATCCACCATGATTCTGAAGAGAATAAAAAGCTTACTGAAGATGAACAAATGAATGAATTATATTTCCATGTAAAAATGCATGTTCGGTCTGATGCATCTGCTTTCATCAAAAATATTTTAGACATGTCAACTGGTCGACTTGAGGTCACATGATGTATATGAGGCATTTCAAGGGTGTGTGAACTCACATGCTGTTTGGATAGCTGTGTGTGTGAGGGAGAGAGAGCGAGCAAGCGAGAGCGCACATGAGAGTGTGTGTGGGGTTGATCAGGTGCTTTACAGGGTGAATGGAAAGGGCAAGACAAACTGTCCTGATCGGCACATGAACAGTCACATGTGCAGCTAATGACTCTGAAGTGTGTCCTTTCCTTTGTTAATTATAATTTCATTCATTATTATCAATGTCTCTCTGTGGATTCAAATATATGTCATTATTACTTAATGCGATGCGAATTAATACCAGATATGATTATAATTATATATAGTGACCATGGATACATTTTTATTTGCAAATTTTCATAGAATTACTCAAACAGATTTGCTTTGGAATGTGTGAATATGCCATACAGACGACATCCTTCAAATCGGTATTTACCAAACACCGGTTCAAAACATCATTTATCTACAAAGACTGCTAAATTAAAGCAACACTCTCTAGTATTTTTCAACCTATCCTCTAGCGACGAAAGCTTTACGATTCCTAGAGATGTTCCTGTACTGAAAAAAAAAGACCTGTTTTGGTATTACCAATATAAAAGAGCATCATCACTGAATAAGGAGTGTACAAGATTATTGCGAAGCTTTGTTCAAGATTATTCGCGCACTAAATCAGGCCAAGAATGAACAGTGTTTCAGATGTATAATAAAAGATTTCATTTAAAAAAGAGATAATTAATAGTAAATGCAGTCATAGGTAAAACAGGGATCATTAAAAAAAAAACCTATACAGATTTATTTATTTATTTATTTATTTATTTACATTCATAATACCTACAACACGACGTCACAGATCCATAAAGTTCATGTAAGTAAGTTGTACATTTGGGTAATATATGTAAAATACACATTATGTATCTATGAATCTTTAAGCTAAACTATATCTAGGTAGGAAGTGTATGCATTATGTCATGCATTGGCTTTCCCCAAACTGTTGCCCCTGAAGCACACAGTTTTAGAGAATGTCTTTGTATGATGTAGCTTAAAGAATTCCCCTTTAGTGGAACAAAGAGGCCCAAACCTGTGCCAGCATGACAGTACCCCTTACACAAAGCAAGGTCTATGAAGACATGGTTCACCAAGGTTGGAGTAGAAGAACGCTGAACTCAATCCCACTGAACCTCTTTGGGAGGAACTGAAATGCTGAGTTCACACCAGGCGTCCTCATCAAACATCAGTGCCTGGCCTCACTAATGCTCTTGTGGCTGAATGGGAATAAATCAACATAACCATGCTCCAAAATCTAGTGGGAAGCCTTCCCAGAAAAGTGGAGGTTACTATAACATCAAAGGGGGACTAAATCTATAATGAGATATTAAACGAGCACATATGGTTGTAATGGTCAGGTGTCCACATACTTTTGGCCATGTTGTGTAGGTATGTGAGATATGGTATCGGAATCTCAATATTCAAAACACTGTATGTTCCAGTATGATGGTTGTTATGTGTATATCACATTATAGGATGTGAACTATCATTATGTAATAAATAAAAAAATGAAAGGAAAGTGACGCATGAGAAAAATGTGAAATATGAAAATGACACCGAGTAAAATGTGAAATAATGAAAGCAGATCATTGATGGACCTCCACACAGTCTCATCTCGTGACCTGCATCAATTCAGCCTCAAGGGTTTTACATCAAGCCCGGTCAAAGCAGCATGACTCCGACATGTACTCCACATTCCTTACTCTCTTTAAAGGCTTCCTTCATTTCTAAACCGCACAGACGCAGTGAGCCGTTATCATCACAGCTCTCTAACATACAGTGTTCAGTTTGTTTAATATGAACAAGATATGTTTCTCTCACTCTCTTTCTCTCTCACAAACACACACTCTCTCTATCTCTGTGTGTGTGTGTGTGTGTGTGTGTGTGTGTGTTGGTATAATATACGTTGTTACATGTCTATGTTATAGTACATAGGGTAACAGGGTAAATAAAAATACTATATGAGGTATGTGTTACTGAACTTTATTCTCCTAGTTAGGTTATGAGAAGACATAATCAGTAGACAACGTAATAAGTAAGATGTATAGAACACAAAGCCTTCACTGTATTTATCACATATACATTACAGCACAGTGAAATTGTTTTCATATCCTAGCTCGTTAGGAAGCAGGGGTCAGAGCACAGGGTCAGCCATGATACAGCACCCATGGAGCAGAGAGGGTGAACGGCTCAAGGGCCCAACAGTGGCGGCTTGAACCCCCGACCTTCTGATCCGTAACCCAGAACTTTAACCACTGAGTAATAGTGAGTAATAATTTTATTCTATATACTATGAGTTTTAACCTCAACCAATCACACTTTTTTGCAATCTCTGCTGAATTTATAAACTATAGGGCCACACGTTTTTTTAGACGTATGGCCTTCACAGCCATATGTGCTTACTGAACGCCCCATTCCATTCCAGAGTTAATCCCCTCTGTTATAATAACCTCCGCTCTTCTGGAAGGCTTTCCACTAGATTTTGGAGCATGACTGTAGGAATTTGCCCATTCAGCCACAAGAGCGTTAGTGAGGTCAGGCACCGATGTTGGCGAGGAGGCCTAGTGCGCCTTCATCCCAAAGGGGTTCAGTGGGGTTGAGGATAAGGTCCTCAAGTTCTTCCACTCCAACCTTGGCAAACAATGTCTTCACAGACCTCACTTTGTGCACATGGGAAATTTGATGCTGGAACATGATAAGACAATTGTGCTTCCAAGTTTGTGGCAACTGTTTATGGAAGACCCACATGTGGGTGTGCTGGTCAGGTGTCCACAAACTATAGTGTGGCATATAGTCTATTGTATATGACCAAATGTGTTTGTTAATTTACAAACCTTTTGCCATATAAGCAAGAAAACAAACACTAACACTCAAACACTGTTGGACTATTTGAAGCCATGTAAGTGAAACCCTTACTTCAATCCAGGAGTCAAAGTTAAGGCCAAAGATAAATATCATAAGATAAAATAGTCTGCATGTTTATTTACATTCATAAGTCCTTGTCCAGTCATAACAATTTCAATGTTTTGTCTTCGTTCCTAGTTTACCCTAGTTACCCCTCTGTGACTTTGATTTATCCTGATATAGACTTTCTGAAGGTGCACTTGCGCTTTTTTCACACACACATTAGACTTTGTAAGGCGGTGTAAAAGTCTCCCCACTGTTTCAGTATACTACACATAATTGCTTGTTGTTACTGTTGTTTATAGTCATTTGGATGACCTGTGGTTAAACTGTAATAAACATATTACTTATGCAGTTAAGGACTGTATGAAATCATCCATGAGAACTTTCTAATTCCTAACTGGAATTTGAGCAATGGTTTTCATTAAACACTATTCCGTCAAGAACTCTTTATTTATTCAGCTACGGCATATATTCAGCGTGCTATTACAGCATTCGATTTTTTACAATTTCTAACAAGAATTCATACTCTTAAAACTCTTGAAACACATCTCAAAAGGAAATATTTTATCAAAACACTTATGTGCTTTCTGCAGCAAGACCTGTTGGCCTGGTGGCAACAGGCACTGAGGTTTCAGTGAGCACAGTAAGGCGTGTACTAAACGCAGAAGGTTTCCATGCCAGAACACCAAGACGTTCACCGCTACTGACCCAAAAGAACCAGAAATGTCTCTCAAAATCATATAAATAAACCACAGAAGTTTTGGGATTCTGTTCTGTGGAGCGATGAAACAAAACTGGAACTTTTTGGCACGATGGATCAGTGGTGTGTCTGGAGGAAGAAGAATGAAGAAAGAACACTCTGTCCACAGTCGAGCATGGTGGAGGCTCGGTGATGCTCTGGGGCTGCTTTGCATCCTCTGGCCCTGAAAACCTGCAGCGTGTGGAAGGTGAGATGGATTCATTGAAGTATCAGGAAATCCTAGGAGAAAAGGTCATGCCGTCTGTGAGGAAGCTGAAGCTTGAGCGTCATTGGACCTTCCAATAGAACGATACCAAGCATACCTCAAATTCCACCAAGGCTTGGTTAGAGAAAGTCCTGGAAGATTCTACAGGGCCATCACAGTCACCTGACTTGAACCCCATAGAAAATCTCCGGTGGGATTTGAAGAAGGCGGTTGCAGCATGCAAACCCAAGAATATTACTGACCTGGAGGCCATTGATCATGAGGAACGGGTAAAGATTCCTCAGGAACGCTGCCTGAAGCTGGTGTCCAGCTATGCATCTTGTTTGCAGGAGGTCATAACAGCAAAAGAGTGCTCTACTAAGTACTAAAGATGCTTGCCATGAAGGGGTTGAATAATTTTGAGACTGGAGAAGTCATTATACGTTGCATTTTCATGCTTGGCTCTTCTGTATTACCTTTCTCAGCTAAGAGACTATGTCCTCTATCCAAATATGTATCCATTAGAAAAAGGATACATCAACGGATGTCTCTGTTTGGTGTGTGTCTTAGTGTGCTGTGTATAATTTA
>NC_030436.2:2802500-2815000 GCF_001660625.3 Ictalurus punctatus
TCGCAGCTGTTGTAGTTTAAACACTCACATTCATTTATATCAATAATTATTCTGAAGGCAGCTCATCGGACTAGAGCGTAGCTACAGGGGTTGAGACATGTTAAGGGTGGAGCTTTCACAGATTTTCATTGAGTTTCCATATAATTTATCCTCTTTGCTCTGATTTGTTAACTGACATGACTTGTTTCAAAAAAAAAAAAAAAATCAAAGAGGAAAACAGAATTTTAAAAAAAGACAAATGGAGAGAGAAGTTTGCGTTTATTCTCCCCATGTCAAATTCAAAATAGGTGTGTCTCATCTGTTCAGAGGTCATAGCTCTAGTGAAAAGAAATAATGTGAAGCACTGCTGTGGGGGGAAAAAAAAAGTTAAGTAATGTTTAAGAATTTAAAGGTAGCCGACCAATCAGTCATGTCAGTTGCTTAACCGGACCTTTGTAATTGAGGAATTATATACTGTATAATACTATAGAATTAGAGACTGCTAAATAGCACACTGTATAATACTATACATGTATACAACGCTATATAATATGCTACGTAATATTGTATGTATACTGTAGAATGCTATATAATATTAATATGAAATATAAAAAATGAAGTTCTAGCATTGGCTCAGAATGCATTTTAAGGTTAATATCTCATCACAATTTCACTGCAGCAATTTCTCACTTTATTATTTTTTCTTTCAGGGGCCAGAACCCATTTTAGCCGCTACCGCTCATGGAATTCACGAATGTACCCAGTGTGGAGAGATGGTGACTCCCGTTACAGGGACTGCTGGAAAGGTGCATGCCCCAGCGAATTATAATTTGATATAATTATATATTTTACGTAGTGTATTAGAATACTACTCCATAAATTTGATATACGTTCTGTAAATGAATCTTTAAATGGATATGTGAAATTTGGGTCTTGTGAATACATCATTGTGACCATTTGTAACTTATCGCTGGTGATATATTGATTATCTTTGATCATCATTTATCCACTATTTAAATCTAATTATGATGTGAAAGACAGAAACGTATTTGAGTTAAATATAGCTAACGTCAGCCATAATTCATCACAAAAATATTTCTTATAGGTGGACAGGTAACATTTGACATGAAGAATGATGCCCCAACCCTGACGGGAGCCAAAACGACATTCACTATTAATGTTCTTCCTCCTGGGAATCAGACGGTGCTTCCTAACGGGACAGTGGTGTGGAGCCAAAACTGCACTGTTAATGGTTAGGACTTACAGAAAATAAAGTCTTTTGCTAAACCCTTTTTCTGAGACATAAAATGAAGCATTTAATTCACTTTCATTTTCAACAGCCAAAGGTGTTTGTTTGTTTGTTTGTTTGTTTATTTATTTATTTAATATTTAAATAATGGCGCACGGTGGCTTAGTGGTTAGCACGTTCTCCTCACACCTCCAGGGTCGGGGGTTCGATTCCCACCGTGGCCCTGTGTGTGTGTGCGGAGTTTGCATGTTCTCCCCGTGCTGCGGGGGTTTCCTCCGGGTACTCCGGTTTCCTCCCCCAGTCCAAAGACATGCATGGTAGGCTGATTGGCGTGTCCAAAGTGTCCGTAGTGTATGAATGGGTGTGTGATTGTGCCCTGCGATGGACTGGCACCCTGTCCAGGGTGTACCCCACCTTGTGCCCGATGCTCCCTGGGATAGACTCCAGGTTTCCCGTGATGCTGAAAAGGATAAAACGGTATAGAAGATGGATGGATGGGTATTTAAATAGTTTCTAAATACTTTTGAAATATAGAACTGACATAAAATCTGACACACACATTTTGTAAATAATATTTACAAAGAATTCAAGTAGCACTTACAATAAAAAAATTTTTTTTAAAAACCCTGCTCAGTTACTGAATAAACACACTGTGTTGATTTCTATAGTGTTCATTACTGTGGACATCAAATATATAATATATTGTGTAGGTAAATTATATCTATAGTATACCTCTACTGCATGCAAATGAATGTATTTTTATGATCAGAAAATTGATATTATTCCTAATTCTTTACTGCTGCAGTGCCTGAAATCTTGGCCTCACTGTCTAGCCATAATTCCTGATTACCTTTAAAGTATAGTTGTTTTTTAAATTTGCTTTCAGGAACCCAGTACACAAAGGGTGAACATGTTTACCCAGAATTCAACACTTCCCAGGAATGGACAGGGTTTTTTCCTGATGGTACACCATTCACTACAACGATGGCCCAGAAACCTCGCTTCATCTTTGTGTGGAAGACTTGGGGTAAGACAAGGATATCCATAATTTTACATTTCCCTTCAAGAATTTTATGAACATTTCAGCTGAGCTGAACATATTTGTGGAATGAAATTATGGTAATAGTGGCACATGCGTACAGCTTATTATTAGTTAATATCTCTGGCGTCAGATTATATTGCTTCATCATAAGACATATGCATTATTATATTATCCATTCTTTGCTCTCTGAAGGTCGATATTGGCAGGTGGCTGGTGGTCCTTCCTCTGCACTCACTATTGGAACAGACAATGTGCCACTTGGCTCTTACAACATGGAGGTGGTTATTTATCATTGCCGGGGAAAGGACAGGTTCATTCCTCTTGGATACACGTCTACACAGTTTTCTATCACAGGTGTGTGGGTGTGTGTTTGTGTGATATAATGCTGGACAGATGGAATTTTCATTTTATTAGTAGTATTAAATGTAGCAGCTTTCTTTGATTTGATCAAGAATTAGAACCACAATTGTGGGATTTATATGATGGAAAATGTGGAAACTGCCCCATGTACCCATAGGGCCCTATGTTTTGTCATTGATACGTTGGAAACAACTCTATGTTCCCATTATTTTATATTCCCTGAGTCCTATATTCCTATATTCACATTCCCAGAGTCCTACATTTCCATGGACCTATAGGTTCCCAAGGTCATGTATTACCAGTGTCGTATATTCCCATTACCAGGTTCCTTTTCACAGTGTCCTATGTTCCAGTGTCGTATATTCCCATTACCAGGTTCCTATTCACAGTGTCCTATGTTCCAGTGTCCTATATTCCCATTACCAGGTTCCTATTCACAGTGTCCTATGTTCCAGTGTCGTATATTCCCATTACCAGGTTCCTATTCACAGTGTCCTATGTTCCAGTGTCGTATATTCCCATTACCAGGTTCCTATTCACAGTGTCCTATGTTCCAGTGTCGTATATTCCCATTACCAGGTTCCTATTCACAGTGTCCTATGTTCCAGTGTCGTATATTCCCATTACCAGGTTCCTATTCACAGTGTCCTATGTTCCAGTGTCGTATATTCCCATTACCAGGTTCCTATTCACAGTGTCCTATGCTCCGAATGTCCTGTATTCTCATTACCAGGTTCCTTTTCACAGTGTCCTATGTTCCAGTGTTTTATATTCTCATTACTAGGTTCCTATTCACAGTGTCCTATGCTCCGAGTGTCCTATATTCTTATTAACAGGTTCCTATTCACCGTGTCCTATGTTCCCAGTGTCTTATATTCTCATTACCAGGTTCCTATTCATAGTTTCCTTTGTTCCAATGATCCTATATTCCCATTCCCAGGGTTTTAATACCATGGCTCTATGCTCGGAGGGTCCTATCATACCAGTCCTGGTGTTCTATATTCATAGGTGGCCTGATTTTCCCATTCCCATGATCCCATGCTCCTATATTCTCAGTGTCCTATTTTCCCATTCCCAGAGATCTACACTGTCTTATGTTCCCAGGGTTCTATATTCCAAGTTTCCTACAGTATATTACCATGGTATTATATTCCCATTGTCAGGATCCTACATTTAAAAGATTCTATACTCCAAGGCATGGACATATGCAATGAGTAGAGCTTAGAGATTACATTAATGAGAGGGGAGGTAGCGCTAATGATAATGAGAAGGAAGTTACAGGTAAAGCTAATGTATGTACAGATACAGGAGTTTCATACATCTGAATACATAGAACTCCAAACTCTCTGTTGGTTCCTTCTTCAGATCAGATTCCATTCGTAGTGACTCTGTCCCAGACTGGTGATGTTAACCAGGCGGACCAGAGCTTTATCCAGAATCGACCTGTAACCTTCAACGTTGGTGTACATGACCCCAGCCAATACCTCAGTGGGTCTGACATGACCTTTACCTGGGACTTTGGGGACAACAGCGGGACGCTTATCTCTCGTCAACCCTCTGTTACACACACATACCTCTCAACCGGTACATTTAGGCCACAGTTTGTGCTGATGGCTGCCATCCCAAATGGCTGTGTACCAAATCCAACGGCTGGTGGGGCTGTATCTGCAGGTGAGTTTAACACTGGTATTGTACTGGTAGTGTTGTACTTGTACAAGACTGGGGCTACTGGTCTTACCCACCCAGAAATAAGGCTTTTATTGTTGTATATAACAGTCAAAATTGACTTGTGGTCCATTCTTGTTTAAAAAAAAAAAAAGAGATCTTAAAATGACACCAATTGTATCTGTCAGAAATACCATTCACATCCTACTACTGATCACGTCCTGTGTGTTAAATTTCAGCCCTTATGGCACAGAAGGAAGAAAAGTGCCATGAAAATCGACTTAGAGACTGCACTGCTAAAGCATTTAAAAATGAACGGTGACTTAGCTTGCTTGTCTGATAAACAGTTTACTAGATTAAAGCAAATTAGCTAGCCATCACTGCAGTTAAGTCTGATCTACATCACAGACAAGTTTTAGCTATCAAATCTTTTTGTTTTACAAACATGTACATTTTACAGACAGGATGTTTTGCTGCTTTTATGACACTTTGTACGCAGTGATTCGCAAGTCAATGTCATTTCTGACCTCGGGACATTCAGCACGCAAAGTGAACTAAAAACATGGACACCTCCATGAAAGTGTGTCTTTCGTCTGCTCTGTCAGAGCACGTACAGCTCATAAAAAGCTTCCGTAACCACACTTTTACAGTTACGGTCCTGAATGCTTATTGGTTCAGTTCCACTATAGTGAACTTCCAACATTTATGCAGCATTATGGACTGAAATTGCACTACAGGAACAACAGCGGACGGTAGCGAGTATCTTACCAACAAGATAACTCTAACAAGCTCTACCAAGCGAGGCGTGATAACTCTAACGTTGATGATTACCTTCTTAAAACGGTGATCAGTATGGTCATTGTTATAGATTTACTCAAACACCGTGTCCGTATAGTAACTGATCTAAAGCCAATACTGCTATAAACTCGTGTAAAATGTTCACAAATGTTCAAATATTGATTTGACATCAGTCCATAAACAGGGAAGGAACCATTAGTTGAGAAGACTATACGAAGATGAGTTAAAATTGCGAGTTGAAAGGGTGTTTCTTACTGGTTGCAGATGGGAATTACAACTTCACCTCGAATGCAGCATTATATTGTGCGGCCTCAGTTCGGTCAACTCGTCCACTTGGGTTATTATGACACCATGTTAGATTGCACTGTTTTGTATAGTTATGTTATATTTAGATGTGGCTAATATAATGCAGATATATTAAACCTTCTGCATAGTTTTGCAAAGTCTAAATCCTGTGTACCGAGTACAGTTAGCGTATTTGTGTTATCAGTCTCAATCCAGACATTGCTGAAATTAACCAAATACATGAAACTATCTCCGAATGATCGATTATATTGACCTCATTAAATGACTATCTTTGCCCTTATCCATAGCTCAAGCAGTGACCGTGGCATCAGAAGATCCAGCTGCACAAAACACCAACTTGGCAGCCTCTCCTCAGCCTGTACTCGAGCAAGAAAGCATAGCTTCTGCTGTTCCAGCAGCAGCTAACGACTTAGCTGCAGCTACGGCTGATGATCAAGAGGCAGTAAATGCTGCTGAAAATCAAGTTTCTGATATTCCAGCCACTGGTGAAACAGTTCCAGATGGTATTGTAGAGACAGAGGGCATCACAGTTATCGATACTGCTGCATCTATCACCCCTGTTGAGGAGGGTGTAGTCGAGTCAGCTGTCACCGAAGCCACAGTTTTGGAAGCTGCAGCAGCTGCCAGTGGAGAGACAGACACATCAGCACCTGCTGCTGATGTTATAATTAATATCGTGGCCACAGATGCTACAGTTGTTCAAACAGTGCCATCTATCGTACCAGCGATTGAGGGTGAGATTGTGGAAACTGGAAACGAAGCTACTCCAGATGAAGTCGTAGCTGAAGCGGCTGTAATAGCTGGCACTGCTACAGGTGAGGATGTCTTATTGTTTGTACATTAGAGGAATACTTCAGGTTTTTGTTGGTGCTGTCAGTAAATTGCATTGATAATTGGTTTAGTAAGAGACTCACTCATGCCTGTCTCTCTAAAGGTTGTAGTTTTGCATTCATGGTATTTAATTATGTATTTAAATGGTGCAACCGAATTCCAATTTGAATCAACAGGTTTTCTGTTCTTGAGGTACAGGAAAACGTGTCCATGTCTGTGATGATCATTTATCCACTACATAAGCGGGCGATAGATATTAGTTTCAAAACCGTATTCCAATTAAGATAAGGTTTGGTTTGCTAACGACTTTATTCTGTTTATGTAGTTGTTGTTATTCCCACTACATCTCCAGTAACACAGAATGAGATCGTTGCCGAAGGAACAGCGGAAACCCAAGCTGCTCTGATCATTGCAAAACGACAAGCTCCAGAAGTCCCAGCAGAGGGAAACTGCATGATTTACCGTTACGGCTCTTTCTCCTCAACTTTAGATGTTGTTCGTAAGTGCCACTCCTCATAAATATATGCTAGTGCATAGGGGTACAACAATATAACCACATAGGATTGGGCAGTGTGTAAAAATACCATGTGCTACTTTGTATTAAACTGATATACAAGTATTGTATAGTATTGTATTTTATTTTGCTTTCATTTTTGCTGTAATTTAAGAGGGTGGTACGGTAATGTCACTCCATAGCGCCATGGTCCTGGGTTCGATCCTGACCTCAGGTTACTATTTGTGTGGAGCTTTGCATGTTCTCCCCGTTTTTGTACAGTTTTTCTCCGGGTTCTCTGGTTTCATTCCACTGTGCAAATAAATAAATAAATAAATAATCCTGCCCAGGATGAAGTGGTTACTGATGCTGAATGAATAAATGAGATCGGGGAGGTGGGGGTTCTATTTTTCCTCATAGATAAAATGTGTTACTCTTGCACGATTAACTGGAAGATTAAGGGTTTTAACAATTCCTAGACAATTCGGTACCTTCTGTATCGTCAAATAATTCAGAGAAAATGCTGAGTTGAATGCAATAAAAAAATACTAGGTAATATTTTATATATTGCGCAATGTAGTAAAGTTTATTTGCCTACGGTTCATTCCTCAGAGGGGATTGAGAGTGTGGAGATTGTGGAGATGAGTAATGTCGCAGTTTCGGCCACCAATGTGGAGCAGAACGCCGTGGATCTCACCGTCACCTGCCAGGGAAGGTCAGGAAGATATTTCACATGTACTACTCAGCAATCTTTCGTCCCATCACCTAGGACCAAAAACTGCACACAAAGACTGTTTAAGCAGAACTTAGCCCAGTGGACAGAGACCAAAACCCCTAGATTTATTTCTTTTTAGTTTTACCAAAACAGAGCTGGCGGATTAATGGAGCCGTGAATGATGTACACTGTGCTAAATTTTGACCTGTTTGTGTCCTGTATGTCCTCAGCTTGCCGAGTGAAGTGTGTACCACGGTGATGGACTCGGACTGCATCAGTCCTGTGCAGACGGAGTGTAACGCCGTGACTCCGACTGAGTGCCAGATGATCCTCCGCCGTTTCTTTAATGATTCTGGAACTTTCTGTGTCAATGTGTCTCTGATTAATGATGTCAGTTTTGCTGTAACCAGTGCGAGGCTCAGTGTCACTGTGGGTAAGGATCAGTAACCTAGACATACATTTATTTTTTATTTTAAATATACATGTATGAAAGTAAAAGTATTTAGACACCAGACAAAGGTATAGAAGGCTGTCTTCCTCATAATAATAATAACCTGTTAATAAGTTTGATTTGCAGATCATTAGTTATTTATCTGACATGCTGAATAAACCAGACAGTTTTAATATCACCATGTGTGTGTTTTATACTGTACATTTATTCATGTAGATTCAGGCTCCTCCACAGCAGGGGCTGCCACTGCGGTACTCGGCGTTCTTGTGCTCATCTGTGCTGTAGGCACCATCGCTTTTACTTACAGGTGAGTCACCTCGTTTGTTTTCTGTTTTAAAAGCTATAACTGATTAAATCTCAATATTCATCAGGCTGCGTCGAATATCGTTACTGATAAACAACAGCTCAAACTACATCTTTCTGTTTTTCATGGATTGTTTTACTATAAAACACTTTTAACAAAATGTTAAACTCATAAAGCAGCTATATAAAAGGTTGTTATTATTATTATTATTATTATTATTATTACTACGTTTCTGTTTCCTTAAATACAATGTTAGTCACTTAACTTTCTATTAGATAACCTTTAGTTC
Source organism: Ictalurus punctatus (assembly GCF_001660625.3). NCBI lineage: Eukaryota > Metazoa > Chordata > Actinopteri > Siluriformes > Ictaluridae > Ictalurus > Ictalurus punctatus. The sequence continues at coordinate 2,810,983 of NC_030436.2, forward strand.
TACAGATGATTCGAATCATATCGTGTATTATTTTAACCCTTTAATATTCACACACATTCACAGGCGACTGAGTGCATACCAGGCGCTCAAACAGGACTCGACAGATGGCATCATGGGTATTTCTAGTTTTAAGTCTGTTCCAATGTTAGTGTGGAACTTCCTGACCCGACAGAGCACTGCAGAGAGCCGCCCTCTGCTGCAGGGGAGAGTGGTGTGAACGCTCACACACACACACACACACACACACACACACACACACACACACACACACACACACACTGCTCACACACACACTTAACTTTAATCCATTTATTGGCTAAAGTTTATATTGGTTTAAAATAGTATTAAGAGCAGAATTATGGGACAAGAATGCAACACCAGGTTTGTCCCAGGTGAAAAAGACGGCCGTCTTTATGTCGTCTTCTAAATGATCCCGACCTTATCTTGAGAGTGAAAACACTGCAAAACAAATTCTGCCTTCTTCTGAACATGATGCAAGGGAATTATGTTAATGTTTTGAATATAGAAATGTTATGGCTTAACTGATCACCACCGCATGCCTAATACACACACACACACACACACACACACACACACACACACACACACACACACACCACACTGTGTTATGACTGTCGTCTGAAGGAAATTTAATAATCTAGTCAATAATTTGACTAAAACTTTATGTACCACTATGCAGGACCCCAATATACACTTAACACACATTATTAATAAAGACGTAGATTAGATGCATTTCTATGAATGAATATATCGCTGTTGACTTGAACTGAATGAAAGAAAAACATTGCTGAAAGAACACAGAGATGTCCGGTATCTCGATCAGTGTTAATTAAAACTGGCTTTATGCAGTGACTGTTTTGCTTTATGGTTTTGCTAAATGACTGATACAGTTCATTTGTGACTAACACAAATCCTAGCTGATAATGATGACGTAGTTCATATCTGTTATGTTTAAGGTGCTATGCTTTTCTCTATCACTGAAGACTTATCCCGCAATAAAGACGTGCGTGCTTCACACTTCTTCCAGTCATTCTTGTGCAATTTTACATATTTTCATTTCAGCCATTAAAATAGAAATCCATGTATCCAGTATAGACATAGCATAATTAGAATAAATAGGGTTTTGGGGGGGTGGGAAGGGTAGGGTTTTGGGGGAGGTTTGGGGGGTGGGAAGGGTGGGGTTTTGGGGGAGGTTTGGGGGGTGGGAAGGGTGGGGTTTTGGGGGGTGAGTGTTAGTTGCAGTGGCTGTGAATGCAGCAATTACCTAGTTAACTAGTGGCAGAGCCAGACAAACATCATGGAGTGCAGCAATTATTATTATTATTATTTTTTTATAGAGTTTAACTGTTGTGTTGAGTTTAACTGTTGAGTGCTGTTTACCAGTATGATTTCAGTTGGTACCTTACATCAGTGGTTTTCAAAGTGGGGGCCGCAGCCCCATTGGGGGCCGCCAGGGGGCGCCAGGGGGGCCTCAACAATTTGGTGTGCCCATCCCTCCCACTAGTATGTTTTCTTTTTCTCACTCTCAGACAACCACACACACACACACACACACACACACACACACACACACACACACACACACATAATCAATTCCTAATGTAAAGATGTAAGATGTAATTATTAATAAAAAAAATTGTAAAAAGTGTGTGTGGGGGGGGGGGGGGGGAATATATTCAGAAGTCTGTATTTTTAATGTGTTTTAAAGACATCTTGCAAAAGGGGGGCCTCGGTCAAATGTTAATGCCATTTGGGGGGCCTTGCCCTGGAAAAGTTTGGGAACCTCTGCCTTACATTACCTACTTATACTTGCATTACTTTAAAATGATAGATAATGGGTGAGTCTCAGTCAGTTCCCTCGGTTGTGAATCAGTATATCATGTGCATGAGTGTACGGAGCTCGGGCCCTGTTAAGGACCCTGGCTCACTACACATTGGGGCACTGATAACTCAATTTCCAGATATCTCTGGCACTATTTCAGCTGCCAGTGAACAGCAGTTAATGCACTTGCCTCAGGCCAATAAACATTCTAATTTCCTCATGTCACTGTAAAAACCCAAACATATAACAATATTTAGGTTTTATATGTAATAAATTTGGGGGGAACAGTTGCATAGTGGTTAGTGTGTTTGCCTCACACCTTCAAGGTTGAAGGCTCGAGTCCCCTCTGTGTGTTCGAAGCTTGCATGTTCTCCCCGTGCTTCAGAGGCTTCCTCTGATTGGCTGATTGGCGTGTCCGTAGTGTATGAATGGGTGTGTGAACGTGTGTGTGATTGTGCCCTGCGATGGATTGGCACCCCATCCAAGGTGTCTCTCGCCTTATGCCCCTTGGGATTGGCTCCAGGTTCCCCCTGACCCAATAAGTATAAACGCTACAGAAAATGGATGGATGGATGGATGGATGTCATAAATTTGTTAGCTTAATCACACTCCTCTCTCTCACGGTACTCCAAGCAGGATCGTATTCTAGCTAGTGGACTTTTTAAAAACATGAAACACTTAAACATCCTTAGACTCAAACAAGCTGTATAAAGAACGTCAAATAAGGTTAAAAATCGCTAACGTACGTGATGATTTGAAAGCTTCGATAACAAGCTACTCACATTTGTAGATGGAAGTTGGCTGAAAGTTCGTCTTAATTTTTTTTCCAGCTGAGAGGCTTCTGAAAATATGATGTCATTTCTGACTTCTGATGTCATTTCCAGTAAGGGAACATAGTGAGCATCGAGTGCCCTGGAATGATTTTGCGATTGAGACGGCCCTCAAAATGGCCGAGTCCCTGATCAGTGACCTGACTACTGAACAAGGGAGCTGATTGAGACGCACCCAAAGTCAACTAGCTGGCAAGTGGTAGTTCAGTCAGTTGAGACTCAAAGCTCTAAAATATTTTGCTGACAGTGGAATCAATATACTTGTACGGATTTAGCATTTTATATATTAATTAATAACGCTGTACTTACCACTTGCTCACTCCTAGCATGAAGAACAACCAGTGTGTGTGGGCGAGAGGCAGACCCAGTGTCTGACCAGCAGTGCCTAATGTACATGCTCTGGCTCTAACTCGGACTGCACAAACAACATAGCGACTTTCCAATCGACCAAAATTAGCCTTTGAACAGCATAATGGGAGTCAATGGTGCCATATGATGTCCATCTTATACAGTCATCGATAGCGACCGCTTCTGTCAGACTTCTTTAGTTCTGATGGGAATCAGGAGTAGCTATGTATATAGGTTATACAGCTAACTAAATTCAAATTTATTTATAAAGCACTTTAAAAACCACAAAGTGTACCATGTTACATGCTAACAATCGACCTGTACTACAGAAGCTGTGTACACTCACCAGAGGCACCAGTGATCTCTACTGCTGCCTTCCAAGCTTTATTTTCCTTCCTCGCGTATGAGAGCCGTACATGACAAGATCGGATAAAATCACGGTTTTAAGACGTAGCGTTAACATTTAAAAGTAAAAATCTAAAAAAAAAACCCTTTAAACATACAGTGGAACTACAACATTAAAATCCAAACGTCGGCCATATTTGTGTTTTTTAGCCATTGTTTGAGAGCATATAGACTATATGGTCAAAAGTTTGTGGACACCGGAGCATCATGCCTATATGTTCTTGTTGAACATCCCATTCCAGTTCCCCTCCACTCTTCTGGGAAGGCTTTCCACTATATTTTGGAGCGTGGTTGCTGGGATTTCAGCCACAAGAGCATTATGTCGGGCGATGAGGCCTGGCACGTAGTCAGTGTTCCAGTTCATCATAAAGGTGTTCAGTGAGGATGAGGTCAGGGCTCTGTGGAGGCCACTTGAGTTCTTCCACTCCAACCTTGGCAAATCATTCTTGTGTACAAGGGCATTGTCATGCTGGAACAGTTTTGGGCTTCTCAGTTCCAGTGAAGGGAAATTATAATACTACAGCATACAAAGACATCCTGTACAATTTGTGGCAACAGTATGGGGAACATATAGGTGTATTGATGATGAACA
>NC_030436.2:3485000-3535000 GCF_001660625.3 Ictalurus punctatus
CACAAACACACACACACGAATTCACACACTACGGATAATTTGGAACTGACAGTCAGCTTTCCGTACTGGGGTAGGAATCCGGAGTACCTGGAGGAAATCCCCAAAGCATAGGAGAACATGCAAACTCTGTACACAGGGCAGAGGCGGGAATCAAACCCCTAACCCTGGAGGTGCGAGGCAAACGTGCTAACCACGACACTAACCCATCGTGTCCCCCCAGTTGTAATTCTTGTAAAATGTTATTAGGGATGCACTGAAATGAAAATTCTTAGCCGAAACCGAATACAATGAAAAGCTTGGCCGAAGGCCGAATACCGAACACGTTTTTTCGCGTTTGTGTGCTTTTTACTAGTTTGTCTTGCTTTTCAAAGAAAAAAAAATCAATTACAAAAACTACAATTTCTAAATATTTATTTAACACTGAACATTTTTTTTTCATTCCAGCAGGCATCGGCTACCAACAAGGCACAATATAACTTTAAATAAATAAATGAGTAAAATAAAAATATTTTGATGTGGTCATCTTCGAGCCCCCGTGAATAGCCGATGTGCGCCCTATAACTGACTGCTGAAAGAATGGAACGCTCTGCAGCCTACAACGAAAAAGTGCATTGACGAGTGCGATAAATGGTTCTATTGGGTTCGATCCGGCTGATTATATTGCGGATATGTACCGCTCGCGTCCCTGTACACCTCGCCGAGTATTAGAGTAGATATAGGATTTGTCCGCCTGCCCTTAAATAAATACGTCTTTACCTGCTTCCGTACTCTACTCCCTTACGTCTCGCGACGTGACAGAATACTCCGGAACAGGAACAAAACAAACGCGCGTGTCCACAGCTCGTGCATGCGCGCGCCCCCTCGTCGAGGTCGTGACATCCGCGCGTCTCACTCTGGTTGCTAGGCTATTTGGTCGCGTCATCAAACACGTCATTTTATTCGGCCTTTTCACTTACTCGACCGAACACCGAAAATACTTTCTTTGCTATTTTCGGCCGAATAATTTCGGTCGCCGAACGTCCGGTGCATCCCTAAATGTTATTATTGATGTATTATTTTGTTGGTTCTCTTTTTTTTTTGTTTGTTTGTTTGTTTGTTTGCTTTTCTGTTGTTGCCTTTAACCATGTCCTGGTTTACACACGTAACGAAGCCCTTCGAATGAATGAATGCCTTTTATTGTCACTATACATATGTACAATGAAATTAAGAGCCACTCCTTTTTGTTCCGTGCAAACATGTACATTCAATACACAAGAAGAATAAACAGATAATACACAGATAAATAAATAAGATAAATAAACAAGATATACAATATATGCAAGATATATGCACGATAGATAGATATTAGGGTGGATGGGGGAGGTACTATGAAATGCACAGTTTGAGACAATATATACATATGCTGTGGACTCAGTACATGTGTTTGTTTATCATGGTAATAGCTTTCGGGAAGAAACTATTCCTAAATCTACTAGTCCTTGTTTTGATGCACCTGTAACGTCTCCCTGAGGGCAACAGATTGAACAGATCAAAGCCAGGGTGAGAACTAAAATTCTCAGGATATTCTCACAACATGAACTTCACCCAGCATCGTTTATCTAGCGCACTTTACGTGTTACTAAAAGTTGTTTTGATCACTTCAAACATTCACATGCATTTCAGGTTTTTTTTTTTGTAATACTTATGTACGAACAGTGTGCATATCAGCTAAACCGTGTTCTTTTACTACATAGGCCACGGAAAGGGTTTTTTTGTTTTTTTGCCCGTTTGTTTTTATTTTTAAGCACAGATGAGGCAACATCATAATTACACGAAAAGATTTTCTTCTGTCTCTTTACTATGGGCCACCCATGATCCAGTAAAATTCTGTCGTTTTCAGCTCCTTTACGCGGGAATGCTTTCCCGTCACTATGTAGGCTCACTACTTACACGTAATATCCGTTCTTAGGGTGCATACTTTTACGTAAAATTGCGAAAATAACACATGCCGTAAATTACACGCATCTACTCCGAGCTCCATTTCATTTTCGTTAAGGACGCATCAGTCATTTAGCCAAAAAAGGTAGTAATTTAAGTGACTAAATGTAGAACATTGTACTTTAGAACTGCAGTGTACTTCAGGAATAAATGTAGAGGGTAGTACCCGACATTTCCAAAGAAACACAATCAGCTCTTCGGCTAAAATCTGCTAAAAAATCTTTTCTTATTGAGTAATAGTACTTTATAATACAACTACAAAGTACTTTCCATAATGATCGGCATCTTTCATACAACTATTACACCGTAGGAGAAATGATTTATCTTTTGTTCTTAACTTTTCCATGAGCACTACTACATAGATAGGTAACGCACAAGTTTCCATATGTGTGTGTTTGTGTATATAGCTACTTGCAGTGTGTGGTAGCAGTTCTCCTGAATAGTAGGACGTTAATCTCCTCAGCTGAAGAGAAGAGCGTCTACTAGATCACGTTCGGTCATCTCCGTTTACTACTAATAGTCATCTGTTAAAGGAACAGTGCGCTGTTTGTTATGGAGTTCTGGCTCTGATCTCCACTCCACACAGCCGCACATTTCAGCACTGACGCGCTCTCAGGCTGAACAAGCAGACCACACAGACCCCGAAATGACAAAACCATGTGTGGGCTGAAGTGCACTTCCTAGTGAGTAGGCTGAAAGATGGCTTCCTTTGACTTATGGAATCAAAGTGACAGGGTTGTTTACTCTACATTCCACTAACAGTTAAAGCCCGGCTCTAAATACGTCCGAGGAAGAAGCCCCTCTACTTCCGCCTGTGACGTAAAGACACTCTGTCAAAATCTTGTAATTTTAGCGAAGCATTGCGCGGGTCTCTGTACACATTTAATAAGTAAATATAGGAAGGTCAACTTGTGGGGGTGTACGAGCCAATATTTGACTTCTGTTTCATAGTTGTTGTACATTTATCTTGGCACGGTTATTAACTTCGGAATGTTGGGAAAGATTAGACGACTTACTTTCCACTTTTGGTGCTGATGGAAATAGTTTATCCAAAAAATCAACACAATGTCCCTCTTACTTAATACATTCAATATGCCAAGTTGTGTTTTTTTTTTTTTTTTTTTTGGTCTGAAGTTTAGTAGTGGAGCTGTGAGGTTTTGTATTAGAGCTGTGAATCATAAACAGTTTCATTTCAAATTTTAGCACCTCCAGGGTTGGCGGGTTCGACTCCCACCTCCACGCTCTGTGCGCCGAGTTTGCATGTTCTCCCCATGCTTTATGGGTATCCTCCTCCACTCCAAAGACAATTTGTCCGTAGTGTATGAATGTGTGCGATTGTGTCCTGCAATGGGTTTGCACCCCGTCCAGGGTGTCCCTCACCTTGTGCCCCGAGTCCCCTGGGATAGGCTACCCACGACCCTGTGTAGGATACGCCGTACAGAAAATGGATGGATGGACTGTAGGCTACATCTACTAGCTGAGCCATGTGCTGCAGAAAGCATTGTTAAAAATGGCCGGTATGAAAGTTTTTAGCTCTGATATGTTGTTTTGTCCATTTTGTCAATAGAAGATAGTGTGTCATACAGTGTCTGTTTGCGATAAGTAACAGCAGATGTCGGTTTGATGAGTTAGGTACATTATGCTGCTAAACTGACTCAGTGCTAAAGTGGAGGCTACATGCTTTTCTGCTCACCACGGTTGTAAAGAGTGGTTATTCAAGAGTTAGCATACACCTTCCTGTCCGCTCATACCGGTCTTGGCCATTCTCCTCTGACCTGTCTCATCAACAAGGCACTTTTAGAACAGCAGGAGAACAGCATTTTCTGAATTAGTCAAACCAGCCTGTCGGACACTGAGATGACATGTTTTCCTCATTCCGATGTTGGATGTGAGCATCAGCTGAAGCTCTTGACCTGGATCTGCATGATGTTATGTATCGCACTGCTGCCACATGATTGACTGTATTATTGTCTGCATGAGTTTGGATACATGTGTTCCAAAAACATGGGTGGGCTCATTCATTGGCCTCATTCATTCATCTTCAATAAGCGCTTTAACCTTGGTTGAGGTGGATCCAGAGCCTATCCCAGGAACACCGAGGATGAGATGGGAATACACCCTGGATGGGTTGCCAGTTCATCTTTAAGGGAAAAACTAAAGTAGCAAACCTCGGAAAGCAAACATCACTGGCTGATTGACTACACTTGGGCAAAGGGGAAAATTGTGTAATGACATTTTTGGTTGAATTACTCTTATAAGATGGGGAAACAAATTTAAAAAAAATATTCACTGACTGGAAATCAGGAAGTTCTTGACGAAATTCCAGTGTCTGTGAAGACTCACCAGTTCATAATATCGTTACAAATGCTTTCAGTAACTTTTGAAAATCTTTTGTCATCTTTCCTTCCTTCCTGTCAGCGTGGGCTGTCAGCCTCCACCAGTTTGGTAAATGATGCTGTTATCTGTCGTAAAGGCTATTCGTGTATGAACCACAAGAGTCCTCCTAACACTGTTGACAAAAGGGATCTGTTTACACGCTCTCATTCACATTCCCTTACACTCCTCCACACTCACAATAAGGATTCCATTGTGTCTCTCAGGCAAAATTATACAGTTATACTGTTCCACACAAAACCATTAAGTACTCATAATCCTCCAAAACACTAACTTATTCAGAGAAACAGTGTATTTTTGGCACGTATTCCAATGTATTGTGAGTTGACAGGACTGGGTTATGAGAAGCATGGTGTCATGCAGTGTGTGATGGCGATATCTCATCATTTGTGGTTTGGACGACTTCTCAATACTCTGTAATGTCATAGCTTTTACCCAATACATTAATGTATTAATACAATAAAAGTTATGAAACTGCATTTTTTTTTTGCAGTGCCTTCATTTTACTTTAAGTCTGTACTGCTGTGTATATATATATGTTAGATGTAGATATATTCTCCATGCTACAATTTAGCCAGTGCTATAAGTTTATAACTCTTTGGCAGTGTTATTTATATTGTTCACCGGATTGAAGAAAAAAAAAAAAGTCTAAACTTTGTGTAAGCCATTTAAAGAAAAGCAAATATGTGTTGTTGTTGTTTTGTTTGTTGTTTTTTTTTAGAAATAAATACAAAATTTTGTTCTGTTGAGAGAGGTGGATTTTAAATTTAACCACAATCTAGAATAATTAATCCCTGTGAAATTCCTTGAAACGTGCAGCATTATTCAATGTGTTGATGATGTAATTTCCACTGAAACAGGAAGTCAGGGTGGAACATATTGAGTAGCACCTCCCCACTTTTAAGTAGGTAATAGCATGCAGCTTTCCTCACAGCCCAGGCTAAGCCGTACTTGACAGTCAGCAGCATAGATTTTTATAATCTCGGGAACATTTGATTGGACAGAAAATGTGCCGAGACGCTGAAGTTCAGAATGATGTCATCAAAATTGTTGATCCGTATTGGTGGTAGAGAGAGGCTGTAAAAAAAAATAAATTTTAAATCGTGGAAAAGTCCATTTGAATGTATCTAAGAAATGTATCTAGATTATATGAACGTTCCACTTTTTTTTTTTTCGTCAAATTACGGGAAAAAGTAACTTTCCCACGATATCCGATATATAATTTACCACGATACCACGATATATAATTTACCACGATACCACGATATATAATTTACCACGATACCACGATATATAATTTTTTAAGATGCACCTGTGTATCTTCTAAATTCGGATTTGGTCATTGTTTTGGCGCGCGCTAGCTCATAGAAAACCTTAAGCTTAACATATTCATACTAAAAGTCACACAACTTCAGTTTTGATTACATAGGGGCTTTAAAATAGACTTTCTGAACTAAATTATGTGTCGATTAAATGAATTAAGTTTGGCTATGTTTGGTCCTAAAACATGGAAGGGAACAAGAAAAGCATACAGTTCTGTCATTCAAATTCAGCTTCACTGACAGAAGAAAAAATCGCTAAAATATTATGCTATTATGCAAATGTTAAAGCACTCCGCCTTTGAAGATACACATCTAAAAGAAGCTTCCAACAACCTAAGAACCTATCATTACTTCCTCTACTATGAAAGTACCTGAGTGGCATTGCATTTATTACTCAATGCAGGTATTGTTTAAGAGCATGAAGATCCATCTGAAAGAAGAAATAGAGTCTGAAGGGAGAAATTTAAAGCCAGTATTTCATCAGCAAGTGAAGTCATTGATCAGTTAGATGACACTCTGATAGGAGTAATGGAGAGACATTGACCTTTGAAGAACATATCAGATGTAGACAGGTCAGATGAGGCATCAGGAACACCTACACTGGGTATCATGATATACTATTGGGGTCAAAAAACAAAAAGAGCTAATTCTGGGCTGTACGATAAATGGCACAAACGCTCTGGAATATGGTTTTGTCTGTGTTTATGAATAAAAAAAAAATAATATAGTATCAGAAACCACAGAAACGGCGTTTGAAACACGAAATAGCAAAACATCTTGTTTCAGGTCAGTGTGATTATATAGGCATGTGAATGATATTAAACTGTAAGCTACCCATAGTTCTTAGCAACATTAAGGCTTTAAGCACTAGTGCGAAATTAAAGAGTTCAAACTGGATTTCAACGTAACGATTTTGCCATGGAGAGCTCGAGAAATGTTGGATCATATGACACAAAAATATATCACGATACTTGTAGGCATGTCTACAATACAAGATACAGATCACCATATGTACGTTTGCAAAGAAAGAAAGTTTCCAGTAAAACAGTAGTGTTGAATTAAAAAGTTCAGTGATACTTTTATTTAATGGCTGCGGAAATGCAATTTTTTAACACCCTTAAAAAAGGGAATTTTAAAAAAAAATCTCATTAAATTGGACCAGTTTACAGATGAATAATTCGGTACAAACATTTTATCATCAAACCAGCTGTTTCCAATCAGTTTGTAATTGTTATTTGCAATGACTTGCAAGCTGTAGGCTTGACGTTTGATTCTTAATTAGTAGGAATAAAAGCCGTTTCCAAGTTTTGTTTTTATTAAGAGTGGTAATACTAACCCGCAAGATTTAGCCTGATTACACAGGCAGTGTTAATAATCGGGCAGGAATAACTGTGCGTTATATACCAGGTGCCACTAAATGAGCTTTGATAGCCTACACCCCCCCCCCCCCCCCCCCTCACTCCGTCGATCTATTTTCCATCACACCCCAGCACTAACCTTGCATTTTTTTTTTCCTCCCTAGCTTTAAAATGTTTGTTTGGCCTCCTAGCATTTTGTAGAGTAAGACTTTGTGGAGATCGAGTCACTCTAAATAAGTGTTTTAGTGCACCAAGTTCTGGCTGAATGTTAAACATAGCTTAGTGCCCCTGGCCATAATTAACCGCTGTGAATCACACCGCAGAGATAACGATCGGATCTGGACTCGCGTTTAATGTGTGTGACGGAGATGTGAACCAGTTCACAAGAGGGAGAGGATGGGTGTGTGTACGAGAGAACAAAAGTTGGCCACGGAGAGCTGTGCTGGTGCACGTCCAGTGTTTTATCAGTTCTTGAGGCCCCAGCTGGGGAAGAGCTGACTGCAGGGCTGTTCGGCTGTGCTCTGATCCTCGCTGGAGCCCTTCAGGGAGAGCGCTCTTATCTTTCCTCGATTGTTCACCCGGCGCATGGGATAGAGAGATAGGACCGTCCCCATGTTCAGATTTTTTCCATCCTCCAGAGGTGTTGCTTAGCTTAGATCTATCCTTAGTATATAAAAAAGTATACATTTCTGATTTTTTTTATTTTTATTATTATTATTTTTTAAACCTTTGGGAATTTTGCAATTTAGGTTTCCTAATCTGCTTCATTACATTTGTCACCCTATTTTAAAAGTCTGTAGGTATGAAACTATTTGTTTAAGCGGATAGGTTACATGTGAAATTATACCGTTTTCTCCTTACCCCAGAAGGCAATCAGCCAAGACACATTAGTTGTCTGAATCCTGCACCTGATTCAACAGGGCTATAGAATTTAGCACAGACTGTGTGTTTAAATCATCACACACTTTCTTCACACTGCTTTGTCGTGTTGTTCTGTATCTTAAACACACGAACAGTCTGTGAAACGGCAACCTATAATAAAAACGGACAACAGGACATCACAGAGCTAAACCATCTTGATTACGAATCACTTTCTACTTTAGCACCATTACACTCGCGTATCAGGTTCAGGAGGGAAGTGCGGCCCAAAGTTCAAAGTTGTTTGTTAAAGTGATTCAGCAAATTATAGATCAAACAAATACAATAATACATTTACGATACATTTACATTTTTGGCCAAACTGTTTCTTTAATTTACAGGTTATAACCACCTGTTCTCTGTTGGTGTAGTAAAAGCACAGTCTATTCCTGTGTCTGTTCATATGTCTTAAAATGTATAGTAGGCAGTTACAGTTTATAGCTTCAGGGCTTTGACTTTGTAGCTGTGGTGAGAGTCATAAATATTTTTTGAAACTAGCATATGCTTGCTGATGTCTACTTTCATTATCACCGCCATTATTATTATTTATTTTATATATATATATATATATATATATATATATATATATATATATATATATATATATATATATATATATTTTTTTTTTTTTAAATTCAGTCTACCGCTTATTTTGTGTGAAGCTGCTTTTCATGGCACTATATAAAATAATATTTATTTATTATTATTATTATTATTATTAAAAGAAACAAAAAGTCCTGTTGCTTTATGTATGCATTTTCAGCAGTTTAGGTATCGCAATATCTGTTTGTACATGCAGCTTCATCGTCTGTTCATCTGTAGCTCAATAGAGATAAAAAGCCTTTACAGATTGAGGTCAACTGAAACAATTTTTATTAAATTTATAATCTGTTAAATAATCTATTATATAGAATAATTGCCAAGTAAGTTTCATATGATAATTTAAGCACAAAATTTGCATGTGTTCTGAACATTTACCTTCATGCATGCTGATCAATGTATAACAGTTCTATTACAAAACACCACAGGAAAATTAAAACTACTGCAACAGAACTAAAACTACAGCAACAAAACAAACTAAAACTACAACAAAACTAAAACTACTGCAACAGAACTAAAACTACTGCAACAAAACTAAAACTACTGCAACAACACTAAAACTACAGCAACAACACTAAAACTACTGCAACAAAACAAACTAAAACTACTGCAACAAAACAAACTAAAACTACTGCAACAAAACTAAAACTACTGCAACAAAACAAACTAAAACTACTGCAACAAAACAAACTAAAACTACAACAAAAAAACTAAAACTACAACAACAAAACTAAAACTACAGCAACAACACTAAAACTACAGCAACAACACTAAAACTACTGCAACAAAACAAACTAAAACTACAACAAAAAAACTAAAACTACAACAACAAAACTAAAACTACAGCAACAACACTAAAACTACAGCAACAACACTAAAACTACTGCAACAAAACAAACTAAAACTACAACAAAAAAACTAAAACTACAACAACAAAACTAAAACTACAGCAACAACACTAAAACTACAGCAACAACACTAAAACTACTGCAACAAAACAAACTAAAACTACTGCAACAAAACAAACTAAAACTACTGCAACAAAACAAACTAAAACTACTGCAACAAAACAAACTAAAACTACTGCAACAAAACAAACTAAAACTACTGCAACAAAACAAACTAAAACTACTGCAACAAAACAAACTAAAACTACAACAAAACTAAAACTACTGCAACAAAACAAACTAAAACTACAACAAAAAAACTAAAACTACAACAACAAAACTAAAACTACAACAACAACACTAAAACTACAGCAACAACACTAAAACTACAGCAACAAAACAAACTAAAACTACTGCAACAAAACAAACTAAAACTACTGCAACAAAACTAAAACTACAGCAACAAAACTAAAAACACCACAACAACACTAAAACTACAGCAACAACACTAAAACTACAGCAACAAAACAAACTAAAACTACTGCAACAAAACAAACTAAAACTACTGCAACAACACTAAAACTACAGCAACAAAACTAAAAACACCACAACAACACTAAAACTACTGCAACAACACTAAAACTACAGCAACAACACTAAAACTACTGCAACAACACTAAAACTACAGCAACAACACTAAAACTACAGCAACAACACTAAAACTACTGCAACAACACTAAAACTACTGCAACAACACTAAAACTACAGCAACAACACTAAAAACAGCACAGTGAATTTTTGTTGTTTTGTTTAGGAAGTTGTTGTTGTGTTTTTGTTTTTGTTTGGTTTTTGTTTTTATGTGTTCTGATTTGCGCTTGTGTTTCTGAATTTGCTGCTGTATTTTTGAATTTAGGTTTATTTATATTGTATTAAAGATAAAAACAGGGGATCAGTGCATTTCTACTGATAGCATGGTGTGAAAACACTAGTAGCAGCTACATCGTGATAGACTAGCGGTAAATACGCAAAAATGGGGTCGTCTCGCGTATTCCTATATGCACGGCTGGCGCTTTGTTGTGGGTGCCGACTGAGGCATTTGTTGTCTGTGGTTTGCTCTTCGCCACGAGAGGAACATACATTAAACTATCTGTTCAAAGATCAGGACCAAGTGACGGTCTTTAGAGTAAGATCAGTTCACCGTCTGCGGTTAGGCCAGCTCCCAGCTGCTCAGAACCAGGGCTCACGTTTGATCCGTGATAAGCCACTCTCTTGTTTCAAGTGAATTGCCCTTGTCTTTGGAAGTCTTCCAGTTATATTCATTAAAAGATTTCTGTCCCTAAACCCAAGCCTTTAAAGAGGTCTTGTGGTTGAGCTTTGATTTCAGCTTAAACCACACGTCAACTGGATGCCAGTCACACGTGTAATTAAAAAAAGGACAGGTTTGTGCTAGCATGCACCCTTTGAAGGACTTCTCCTTTCTTGTGTTTGATTAGCACCTACAGCCCAGCGGTAATTCAACAGTTAGAGCTTGTATATCAAACATGGAAGCCTCTTCTTACACTTTATGCATGAACCTGAGGCTTGACACCGTTCCTACACAGCCTGCATGCGAGGACCTGTAATATGTGTGTACATGTTCAGACATGTTCTTTCATATCGGAGACTTCTCTATAGGGCTCAAACATACAGATGCTGACTATTGGATGTCGTTATGCCTTGTAAAAGGTGCAGGGGGGTTGTACGGAGCTGTACAATCAAAATGATTCGACCCCCAGTGCAAATCAGGTTTATTGTCAAAATGGACAGACTTTCAGCTGGTTGCAATGAACACATCAAACAAAAGCGATTGAAATAGTTCAACTCGACGAGTACTACAAGTGGTTTCACCGAATTCAACGGAAAATAATGATTGTCGGTTGCATTTTCTATGAAAATAGATTGGTATTTGGAGATTGCTATCTATCTTGACTGGAGTTAGACTTCCATCTCATCAAACCATTAGACATTTTGCCACAGGGTTTGACAAAATTTAGGTGGGCGTGGCCCTACCTCATAGCCCGGAAACGTGGAGAATGAGGAATATGGGAGATTGTCGTCACATGCAGGGTCTGACCAGTACTTGCTAGATATCCCTGCAGCTGTAGGTCTTTTTTCTCTGTTCATAAATTTTCGACGGACGTCCTGTTCATGTCACGGTGGTGCCCCATTTTCTTCACTTGTCGACGGTGGATTTCACTGTGTCCCATGGTACATATAATGTTTAGGAAATTATTCTGTGATCGCTATCTTTCCGCAATGAGATCCCGCACATGCTTTGTAAGCTCTTTGTGGACCAGGGCTTCAACAGTCAGATGAAACCAAGAAGATGTCAAGAAAATCCTACAGAAGCAGCTGATCTTTATTTATTTGGGGTTAATCAGAATCACTTAACTGAAGACACATGCCCCATTATAAAAGTGTGTGCACGTTTATGAAACCAGATTATTTTAAAGCCCCCCACTCCAAGAAAAAAAAAAGGTTTGTTTGTTCTTCACTTAAATTTTATGAAAATTATCTGATATTATTTATCTTGGTTTCATCTTTTACGTGAAACAAAACCTGCCATTTTAAAAGGGGTGTGTAGACGTTTTATATATCCACTGTACATAACCACAAAAAGTGCACATCCCCATATTTTACTGTGCTGTTTGCTTTTTTGTCTTCTTACTTCTAAACCCCATACGAACCACATGCGAGTCCATGTTGGTGCTACCACATAGCCAAAATGACGTCTATTGCTGCTTCTCAAGAACACAACACTAATCATACACGTCATGCATTCAGGGTCATAGTCCGAGTTGAGTTAAGCACACTTAAATACCGAAATTGTGCACACCAGTATTCGGGGGCGCAGAGGTAACTACAGACTTAATCACTTAAAAACAGATCCAGTGAAATACTCAGTTATTCCCAAGCTGAGGGATTTCTTCACTGATACAGGGGCCTATGATAGGCGTGGACATATTATAAAATAGCGATGGGGTTTTTTTTTCCCCTCTCAAGCTTTTTGTGTTCTGAAAGAATTGGTTTGTTTTCCCAAAACATTTCAATTTCAATTTGATTTGTATAGCGCTTTTTACAATAGACATTGTCTCAAAGCAGCTTTACAGAAATATCAACATGGTATACAGATATTAAAGGTGTGAATTTATCCCAACTGAGCAAGCCACTGAGTGGCGACGGTGGTGAGGAAAAACTCCCCAAGATGTTTTAAGAGGAAGAAACCTTGAGAGGAACCCGACTCAGAAGGGAACCCGTCCTCATCTGGGTAAAACATCAAAAACATCAGTATGAACATTCCAGAAGTACTACTGAAAAATTATTTGAATGGACTCAAGTAACTACAATCTATCACTCATACAGTTGAATAGTTGCTAGTTATATTACAGAGAGATTATCCATCCATCCATCCATTTTCTGTACTACTTATCCTACACAGGGTCACAGGGAGCCTGGAGCCTATCCCAAGGGACTCTGAACGCAAGGTGGGGGACACCCTGGACGGGGTGCCAACCCATTGCAGGGCACCATCGCACACCCATTCACACACTACTGACATTTTCGAAATGCCAATCTGTCTACAGTACATGTCTTTGGACTGGGGGAGGAAACCAGAGTACCCAGAGGAAACCCCCAAAGCACGGGGAGAACACGCAAACTCCGCGCACACAGTGCGGAGCCGGGAATCGAACCTCCATGTCCTCCTTATCCATTTAAGAAAGACCTTAACTAGGACATCTTCAGACCGTAACTTTTTATACCAACAGTAGCCATGACACTAAATGACATCATGCAACTTTATATTTGTCCCAGGAAATGGCCAGTTGTTCATAAACATCACTATTCCTGGATCTTATGGCTTTGAAAATGTGTGGTGGATAATCATATATCTTTAAGACTTTGATTATAGCTTTGAGTTTTAAACTATAGTAAAAGGTTTGTTTTCGAATGTAAAGCATGAACAAGATGATACAGATGAGTGTGGGGAAAAACACATCAGGGTATGGTGTCAGTGATCCACTGATTTCCTGACAGTATATTCCTGAGATATATTTGATCTGTTTCTCTACTGGCATCTTATTTTTCCATCCTTTTAGTCAGATTTCCATCACAGTTATGACACACAGCTTAACAACCCATGCTTCTGAAATACCAGAAATGTGTGCTTGCCAAACAAATCACAACACCCTAAACATGTCTCGTGACACATCTATATGTTTACCTATCCACTGAGACTTGAGCAAATCTGTTTTGTTTTGGTGGAAAGTGAAGTTCGGTCCGGAAGCTGCGGGTCCATGGATTGCTCCGCACTGTTTTTCTTGATATGTGAAACAGGAAGTGTGTCGCTAAGGGAGGGAGAGCAGGCGGAATGAAGCATCCGTCCATACTGAGAGAAAACCACAGATGTTGCTCGTACGCGCTTAGCTCTGCCACCACACCCATGAGGAGAACCGCACTCTCTTTCCCTTCTGCTAAAGTGCTTTGCTTGGTAGTTGGTGTTTATGTGAATTTGCCCTGTATGAGCTACGTGGACGAGGAAAGAGAAATGCCTTAATGCAGTGTGTATGATAAAATCACTCTTGGCTTTCACGTTTCACGTCTTCTGGTATGTGTCAAACAAGGTCTGAGCTTGATGCATGCACTAATACTGTGTTTCTACTCTTTATTTTCTCGATTTTGAGGTGTCTGTATGATGTTGCAAACGCAACGTGGATAAGAAGTCTTATGAAGGTGTAGTGGTAGATCTGTTCCAACTTCACTGGTCCTGGCTGTCGTTTCTTCGTTTCGAAGCTTTCTGCTTGTGTACATGTGTGCTTAGTGTTTATGGTTTGGTGTTGGCTTGAAGTGTGACTCATGATCCTGAGGGAGTGCAGAGATGTGAAATGGCTTTTGGAGATGTGGAAGGGAAGCAGCTGGAGGAGGTGCTGGAGAACAGAGCCAAGGGGAAAACCCAACGATTTCCCTTCTCCAGACTGGCCAGCAGATAAAGCTATCTTATCTTCCTAAACCTCACAGCATGCGATGAGAGCTATTTCAGGCAGCATTTCCGTTAAAAAAAAAAAAAAAAAAAAGTCATTTATCATGTTGAGCAGTATACTGTAATGCAGCATCACTCGCAGCCTGAAGGTTTCGACAACATTTTAGGATAATGTATGATACCCTAATACAAGCAGCAAGTTCTGACTCGTAGCAGTTGATTCAAATTAGTAAAGAGATAATTGCTGCCAGACGGGTTTTGTGATGTAGTGGAACAAGAGAACTTGTTTCATTTAGATTTACAATGACTTATTTGATAGAAGCTTTTATCCAAAGTGAGATGAGCAGGTGAAGATTAATGGCCTTGCTCCAGGGCCATACAGTGGCATATTTGCAGGATTTGATCAGTAAACCATAAACACTGAATCACCACCACCTTCACTACTGTCTTTAATGAAGGCACAACAACTCATGTCAAGAACACCAATGGAGTGCAGTGTGGGGGTGAAAATATAAAAACCAAAAGTGTTGTATTTCACTGTGTTCCCAATAAAAATGTCGCACTCTGCAAACATTAATCCCACAAAGAAAAATTACCCCCACAACCTTAGGATAATGAGTCTTTATTGGTCACATATACAGTACAGCACAGTGAAATTATTTTCTTTGCATATCCCAGCATGTTAGGAAGTTGGGGTCAGAGCGCAGGGTCAGCCATGATACAACACCCCTGGAGCAGAGAGGGTTAAGGGCCTTGCTCAAGGGCCCAACAGTGGCAGCACTGGGGCTTGATCCCCCGACCTTCTGATCAGTAACCTAGAGCCTTAACCGCCAAGCCACCACTGATACTTTCCAGTTTTGGCTCATCCTCTTGCTCTTCTTGTAACTGCAGTTCTTCTGTGTTTTCTCGCTAAAAGATTTAGCTATACGTACATAGTGTCTCAGGAGGAATCCATGCACTCCATTATAATGACGATTTAAAGACAAACAGGGTGTGTGTGTGATGCCCTGGGATCAACTGGCATCCCACTCTGCCTTGCACGTCGTGTTCGTTGGATAGGCCGCGATCCTGACCCGGATTAGAGTACCCTACACTTCTAACACCCATGCTGATACACTTGTGGTGAAGCTTTATTCAGAACATTTAGATGAGCATGGCCTCAGCGAACCTTTTCATGCCTTTCCTTCATTTGTCCCTAATACAGGAACTCTCAAAAAGAACAGTATGTTCCGAGCCAAACTCGGCGTGTTACCACTTAGGACAAATGAAGAACAGAGAGAAATGTCTGAGGCATATCATCTAATTAATCCTGGGAATATGCCATTGAGGAATAACGTTCAGAGTTTTACCTCTGCTTACTCTCAGAAGTTCATGAACAAATATGGCTTCCACTGTCAGAAAAGCTCCTGGTGTTGCTCAAAGATGACCTCTCTGGACCAGTTTGGACTAGCGCTAGCTGTGAAGAACATCACTAGCTCATATTTCAGCAGAATTCACTTGAACCGGAGTAACACTAAGTCTAATTTGAAAAAAAAATGATTGTTGCTAAATTAACTTTATACCAAAGTGGTGGTTTAAAGCTAAACTCAGCACTGCACTTTCTATAGTAACAGCTTATTCACAAGGATTTGAATGTCTGATATACCACATAACCTACACTCACCGTCCACTTTATTAGGAAAACCTGTACACCTGCTCGTTTATGCAGTTATCCAATCGGCCAATTATTTGGCAGCAACACGATGCATAAAGTCATGCAGATACAGGTCAAGACCTTCAGTGAACATTCACATCAAACATCAGATTGAAGAAAAGGTGTGATCTCTGGGACTTACATGGTGGTTGGTAGCAGATGGGCTGGGTGGAGTATGTGAGAAACTGCCGATCTCCTGGGATTTTCATACACACTAGTCTCTAGAGTTTAGAAAGTATGGTGTGAAAAACGAAAAAAGGTCTGCAGGCTGAAACACCGTGTTGATGAGAGAGATCAGAGGAGAATCTGAGCTGACAGGAAGTCGGTAGTAACTCAAAAAAGCACTCTTTACATCCGTGGTGCACAGAAAAGCATCTCAGAACACACAACACATCGAAGCTTGAGGCTATCATGGACACAGGCTCATCCAAACTCACCTAAACTGAAATACTCAAACCAGCCCATCTGCCAGCAACAGCCAGGAGGCTGTACCTTTATATGAAATAATGAGACAGTATAGTCGCATATGGGGCGTATTGGGGCACATGGTGGCTTTAGTGGTTAGCACGTTAGCCTCACACCTCCAGGGTCGGGGGTTCGATTCCCACCGTGGCCCTGTGTGTGCGGAGTTTGCATGTTCTCCCCGTGCTGCGGGGGTTTCCTCCTCGTACTCCGGTTTCCTCCCCCAGTCCAAACACATGCATGGTAGTCTGATTGGCGTGTCCAAAGTGTCTGTAGTGTATGAATGGGTGTGTGAGTGTGTATGTGATTGTGCCCTGCGATGGATTGGCACCCTGTCCAGGGTGTACCCCGCCTTGTGCCCCATGCTCCCTGGGATAGGTTCCCCGTGACCCTGAAGAAGGAGTAAGCGGTAGAAGATGTATGGATGGAGATTTATGCATTTTAATTGTATGACTAAACTTAAATTGCAGTGACACACTGACATTTCTGTGCATCTGGATCTGGCTCATATTCATTGATCCCAAGATGTGCATGCACTTGCGTGTGTGAGGGTATGTAATGAAATGAAAAGACGTAATGTTACACCTTGTACCTATGATGCTAAGTAGTTAATGATAACCCATACATCTTCATTGTTTGGGAATTGGAAGCCTTCTAATTGTGGAGTTTCTTGGAATTGCATGATTATGTAACGGTATAAATAATAATGAACCAGTTATTGAGCCCATTTTGTTTTGTTTCACCCTCACAGAAGGCAAAACACTTCAATAAAGCTAATAAAGGTTTTTGCAGTATTGATGAACCGATAGTGGGCCAGTGTTAGCGTTAGCACTAGACGCGGGTTACGTATGTACCTGTACTTCCCCGGAAAAACTTCAAGGTCCATTAGAATTACCTGAATACCTTGTGCACGTGCAATCGCTAACAATGCTAGCAAAATCATAAGCAACAGAGCTCACCTGAGAACTGGAATATGCTCAGAGATGAGTGCTGCACTCACTCACACTCATTTTTAGTGTTTCTACACACACTTGGCAAAGATTTATTTACCTTCATGCTTCCGATCAATAAATGAATGACTTTTTATGCATGTGTTTTCAGGTCTACGTGTCCCTCAGTCACCTTTTTGTTTCGGTTTGTATAATTATAGGCAGTGATAAAACAAAACAAAAACCAAATGGTGAAAAACAAAACAGTAGCAAGTTTCGCTCTGATTCAGACAGACTTGGCAACCAGACTAATACGTGTGAAAGTGCCTTGAGTTTTTCTGTGAAAACAACCGTCCTTGGATACATTATATTTTATTAAACTATTTATTTAGCCAAGAAACTAGTGTCTACCGTGGGTCTATCTCATCATACAACTTTTAGCAGAGCTTTGATGTGGGGTTATAATAAAGTTTGTGCTAATTAACTTTGAAATCAAAGCAAACCAAATTCACTTTATGTTTCCTTATGCATCACCTCAAACATTTTCCATCGCTACAAAACTCCCATTTAATGGCCAATCTGCGTGTGGAAAGATGATTGAGGCATCAGTTCGGTGATTAGACTTGGTTTAACTTGGCATGGAATCTGATTTGTTTGGAGCACATCTACACATTCAGTGGAACTGGGATCAACAACGAATCAGTTCTAGTTCACATGACCTGGTGCTTTTAATTGTTTTGTGACAAACCTTTTAAAGCTTTCGTTCTTGTACGGCATCAAAGAAAAATCTCTTCAAAAAAATGGAGATTGCTCGCAAACTCGGGGCTAATTGTAGCTTGTGTGGTCTCTGAGTCATTAAAATCTCCATGTTTACAGCAGCTTAGTGATAAAAGGCAAAGGGCTCATTTTCACACTGTTTTTTATTTTCAAGTATGTAAAGCAGATGGGAGTTAAGCCTCCCCAGTTGGCATGCAGTTGGGATAATACATGACTTGTGTGCTTCCCTCAGCATGTGTAAGGCATTGAGAGCATGTCCAATTTGCAGTCTAGTTGCCTGGTGTGTAATAGCTTTTAGCAGTTAGAGAAGAAGAGATGGTCTACATTAGACATGTGACTATTATCGCTTATACAGTATAAGGCACAATATTGTTGATGTGGCCGCTTTAGCATAACATCACCAGGCTACATTGTTTGTATTGACTTATGACCTATTCCAAGTGACCTTGGAAAGTGGCTGCTTTGGTTGGAAATGTGCAGGCAGCATTTGAATGCTACCAAGATACTGTAGCATCTGACCCTATTTGGAAGGAAATGAAAAGACGTAATGTTACACCTTGTACCTATGATTTACATTTACATTTATTCATTTAGCAGACGCTTTTATCCAAAGCGACTTACAGATGAGGAAATACAAGGTTTTGACCGAGTTTTAAGACGTGATCCTCAGCGAAAGCTATCTCATTACTGTTCAGTGGATGAGCGTTTATAAAGTAAAGAATACACATGGTAGACATAAGGTTGCGATCCTGGTGCATTCAGAATCTCATTAATCATGTATCATTTTAAAAGTGTGACTCTTAAGACTTGTCTGTTCTGCCGGTGAGGTGCCCCGTTGAAGCCAGTTGTTAGCAAACATCTTTGACTGAATATCTTTGGCAGGAAAGAGTGTTCAAAGAAAAGAATCATTACCGAGCTACTTAGTGGAGACTGCATTTTTCCAAAGTATGTGTACGGTTGTTTGTATGATTTTTGCATAAGTATGTGTAAGATCGTATTGTAGCACTTCAACTAGAGGTCTTAACTTGTAATTCCTTACCTCCGACCAAGAAAAGCCAAAGAAAAGGCCCCCTCAACTCGACATTCCTACTCAATAACTCGGGGTAGTCTCCTCAACTATGCGTTCCACTGAGTTTAGAGAGTGACTGGCTAGCTTGTTGCTAAGAAATGAAGAACATGGAGCGCCCCCCGGCCCCCCCCCTTTGATTTGTGATGGCCCCTCTTTTTTTTTTTTTTTGCAGATTTAAAAAATGCATGTTATGGGATTACAAGTGTATATATGGAGGTGGGGTGTAGTTTGTGGCAGGTGTAGTTGGGAGGGAAGGATCGTTGTTTGTGTCAACAAATCTAAAAAAAAAATATTTGAAACCTGTAACTTGACATGTTTTGAAATAACCTAGCTAACCTTATTACTTTTTGAGCATGGCAGTTGTGACTGAGAGTAACTCAGTTATATAAAATGAAACAATAAAATAAAATAGTGCTTATTCAAAAGTAACACAAGTACTTCTAAAACAGCTCAAAATGAGATGCTAGACTGTATACTGAATGACTGTATGGTGTTGACTCTCAACTGCCTAACAGAAATTCACTAGTTCACTATGGCTATAGCATAAGTCCAGTGTGATAGACTCACAACCTAATTTTGAGGCTGTCTGAGGGATTATTATTGTTGTCATGCCTCATCAAAATGGCCGCCCTATCTTTTTCCAGAGCAAGCTTAATTCATCAGCTTCTTATGGGTTTCAAAAAACAGATGATTGAAAAAAAGCTACTTACAAAAATGTTCTTTGAGTGCATATATTACCTTTATTCTGTGTTACAGAGAGACAGTATTATCTTGGTGCTTTTATACAGTGGGAATTTTTCAGTGAAGTCCTTGCAGAGCTGGACCTCATGACACAAATTTGTTGTAATGTCCTTGACCAGCTCGGGCCAATGGACAAAACTGTAAGTTGAATAAACCTAATATGAGTGGGGAAAATACTATACCAAGTGGCTAACTAGCTTTTAGTGTCAGCCTCAGATGTTTCGATCGTAGCTTACTGAGCATATTATATATTTTTGGCACTGAGCTTACACTTCAGAATCTTGGACTTTACACTATATGGTTAATTTTTTAACACTGATCCAGATTTACACATACAGCTCTGAGCGAGCAAGCAAGCAAGGCTCTGATATACACTTAGTTTTGGGAGGTGGAAAAAATACTGCAAAACTGGTTGCCACTAATTGCCTAAAGTTTTGTACACTTCCCGGCACTTCCCATATCTCCAGCCTTTTTGCACTGACTTGCTCTTTTCTATGCAATCCTCCCTCTAAAACATATGTGCGATTGGCCAGAAGCGTACATATACAATACATTTATACACTATATCGCCTAAAGTTTGCGGTCACCTGACCAATCACACCCATATATGCTTGTTGAACATCCCATTTTAGATTTAATCTCCCTTGCTGTTGTAATAACCTCCACTCTTCTGGGAAGGCATTCCTCTATATTTCGGTGCGTGGCTGTGGGGATTTGTGCCCGTTCAGCCACGAGAGCATTGGTGAAGTCGGGCACTGATTTCAGGCAAGGAGACCTGAGGTGCAGTCTGCATTCCCATTCATTCCAGAGGTGTTCAGTTGGGTTGAGGTCAGGGCTCTGTGCAGGCTTTTTGAGTTCTTTCACTCCAGCCTTAGCAAACCATGTCTTCATGGACCTCGCACAGAGCCATTGCCATGCTGGAACAGATTTGGACCCTTAGATCTAGTAAAGTGGAATTCTAAATGCGAAGGCAAACAAAGACAACAATTTGGGGATTGGTCCTGTGTCCACGTACTTTTGGCAATATAGTGTACTTATTTTATTTTTATTTTTTTTTTAATATTTAACAATAATGTAAGTAACAACTATTGTATGGAAATTGGCGGCTTCTTCTCGACCCGGGGATAAATAGAGAGACCTGTTTTTATAGATCAGAGATGTATAAAAGATCTCAAAAACATCATCTTCTGTATTTTTGGAAATGGCGACAGTAGAAAGATTGGATCCCATTAATAGTAATAGAGTAATAAACATCTACTGAAGAAAGTGGTATACGGTGGGACCCAACAAATATGTTGTGGGAGCAGGTGTTTTTACTTTCATAATGGCTAGAGCAGGAGACCAGACATCTTCATTAACATGGGAGCATATTGGACTCAGCAGGTTGCTCACAATGAGCTCTGAAATGTGTTTACCACGTTCATTCATTCATCTTCAGTAAAGAAAAGATTGCAAGCAGGTACAAACAAGTAGTATAGTAACTTTGGGAATTGATGGCATTGAGCATATTTTCTGTGGAAAAGAGTGGGATTAAAAATGAGTCCAGAGCGAACTTCTAGTCCAAAATTGTGTGGTGGTTTGAGGCAGTGCCACAGCTATAATTAATTGTCATTACCCTTGACTCGACATAACAAGTTTTGTTAATACATTTATACTTGAATCACTTTTATAGTAATAGAAGACAGCTTTTAAATGAACAGAAGGGGTTTTTTGTGTATTAATATGAATAACCTCACAATAGATTATTTCAGAAACTCATTATTCATCAGCAGGTCTGTCTTAATGTTCTGACTTTATGACCCTAGTGGAGGTCAGTTGTTTTTGAATGTCCTTGACTGAATTTCACATCATAGACGGATTGTTCCAACAGGGAGATCATTTACTCTGCCATGTGATAGAGCTGGTTTTATTTTCATTAGTGCCTGTACAGCGTGTCCTCCAGGACTCCCGATTTATTCTTTGATCTCTCAAGAGTAGCGCTTTTGAAAGTAAGTTTATGGTGAACTGTTTTATCACAGCTTTATAGAGCCTGTAGACATCATGGAGGCAATCAAAAATGAATTAATTATCATGCAAATAACAGCGTGAAAGGGAGTTCAGGAACATATCAATCCATGATTTAAGATATTATTTGGAAACGTCACTCGTATGTAATAAACGTTTCAACATGGTCACTTTTGTCTGTTTCACCAATTATCAACACAAGGCTAAAACGGGCACGTTTAATATGCAGATGCGATTGTTGTTTATTCATGCCTGTCCTCTTTAGTACAGTTTAATTCCGTTTTCTTTATATAGTACTTTTAACAATGGACATTGTCACAAAGCAGCTTAACGGAAATCTGGATATTGATTTAGATTAATCCTGAATGAGCAAGCCAGGGAAAACTCCATGAGACGACATGAGGAATACATTTTGAGAGGAACCAGTCTTGAAAGGGAACTCATCCTCTTCTGGGTGACCCTGGATAGTATCATTATGAGAGAGAGAAAGAGAGGGAGAGACTTTTGACTTTTCACACACCTTTATTTATATTTACACTGTGTCGAATTTATCTGACCATAATATACTGTACATATCTTTAGAAGAAAACAATATCAACGTCATCAAAAAAACAACGTAATGTTATCCAGTCTGATCAAGAACGTTTGCACATCATATTTGAATGATCTGCTTTTCGTAACAAAGCACCAGCTGTATCAGCCCAGCAAGGTTATGAATACAGCAGTCTTTGTGCTTCTTGAAGTCTGAAAGTCTTGAGTCTGTTTTTAATGTCCAACAGACGTTTTGAATAGGGTGGAAAAGTACAGCAGATTTTGTCCAATGCTGTCCAGCCCAAAAAACAAAACAAAAAATTTGTTTTTTTCAATTTACTTTGTAGTTTTTGAACAACACTATCTGTACTTTTAAGATAGCTGAGGCAGCACCCGAGACCATTGAGACAACCGGTCATACATTTTCTCCACCATACCTTCCTATTTGTTTTTCGGTATTCTATATTCCTCCATTCCTATATGCACTCCCAACATCCTCAATCCTTCTCTTCCCCATTTAAACCCCCATGGAAGCACTGGAGGCGCTCTTCCCAGCCAGTCTCCTGTTAAGTATCCTTCATGCTTTTCCCAGTTTACTTGAGGCCTTTTCATAGTTGTTTAAAACTTTTGTTAAATTCAATATATCGTTATCACTCCTTGTAGAAACTGTTACATCATCAGCATAAGGAAACGTGATTGGCCTATTTTTGAAAGCCCTGCAATTTCTTCCTCAGTTGGCAAAGCAAAAGCTCCCAGTTTTTCCAAAACACTCTATTTCCATGAGCCCTCCAGATCTGTGAACAGAAAAGCTACTATCAAAAGACTTTATTAAAGAAATAGTTTTTGAGCCTTGACCTAAAGACTGAGACTGTGTCTGAGTCCTGAACACTAATTGGAAGGCTGTTTCATAACTGGGGTCTTTGTAAGAGAAAGCTCTTCCCCCTGCTGTAGCCTTCACTATTCTAGGTACCAACAAAGAGCCTGCACCTTTTTATTGAAGCAGCCATGGCATATTTTTAAAAAAAAAAACTAAAGTTCACTCAGGTACTGTGACACGTGACCATTCAGTGCTTTATAGGTCATTGGTAGTATTTTATAATCAATGCAAAATTTTACTGAGAGCCTATACATTGTGGATAAGAAAATAAATATATACAATTGGTAATTGGGAAAAACATCAACTGGTCTTTTTCCAATATTCAGCTGTCTAGTTTCCATGAGTCTGTGCCCTCTATAGCCTCAGATTCCTGTTCTTGGCTGACAGGAGTGGAACCCGATGTGGTCTTCTGCTGTTGTTGCCCAGCTGCCTCAAGGCTCAGTGTGTTGTGCATTCTGAGATTATTTTCTGCTCACCACGGGTGTAAAGAGTGGTTATACGAGTTACCGTAGCCATCCTGTCAGCTCAAAGCAGCCTGGCCGTTCTCCTTTGACCTCTCTCATCATCTATGATGTTAACATTAACTGAATCTGAATACATCTGTCCTGTATCTGTATGATTTTATGCATTGTGCTGCTGCCACATGATTGGCTGATTTACATAATTGCATGAATGAACATGTGTACCTAATAAAGTGGTTAGTAAGCGTATATACAGTATCTAGCTAACTGCTGGGATGTAAAAACTGATTTCACATGATAAAATATTTACATTCTTACGGCAGTGATTCTATATTTGATGATACAACTGAATCTGCTACTATGTGATACAATTTCGATTCGAAGAAACAATTCGATAATTGACTATACCACTGAATCTGCTGTGATACAATGAGATTCAATTGAGTTTAATATTACATTTACACACAAGTTTACAAATATGAACTATTTATTAGAGATGCACTGATACAAAATTTCTCAGCCGATACCGATGACCGATTATTCAGCGTGATCTCGGCCGATACCGATAACCGATACCGATAGATCTGCCTTTTATCTTTTCTTTTAAATTAATAATAATTAATTCCACAATTCTGAAAGAAATGCAAATAAAAACTTTATTCTCTCCATTTCAACAAGTTGTTTGACAGTAACTGGTGTCATAAACAGAACACACATGACTCTAATTAACATGAACACATGAACTAAATTCTGAAGATTAAAGTAAGATTATTAACTTATTGAATGTTATTAATTCATATTAACATTGACTGAATTGTAAAAAACCTCCTGTTAGTCTCACATTCACTCGCCACAAACACAAGCATTTCTATTTCATCTCTGAACATCAAACTGGTCATATATAACATCAACTTTTATATATTAACATTAACTGGATGTGAAATATACCACTCTACAAATATATTTTTCTGTGCAATGTATACTTTTTTTGTCAATTCATCTTCATGTAAATCTTTCAACGGTGTACTGGTGCTTTAATTCAGCGTGGCAAAAAAAAAACATTGCACTCGACGCAACTCCCGCTTCACTGCTGCTCACTTCCGCTGTAAAATTTTATCAGTGCAGAGATTACAGAGATTACAAACTGCAGTTTTTTCATCATCCCACACGAAATCTATGTTTTCCCGCCCTCCTTTGATTGACAGGATATAATCAGCCCTGATCACCGGATGTTTTTAAACTATCGGCCGATGGCCCATAACGTGAGAAGGTGCCTTTATCGTTGCGTCTCTACTATTTTTTTTATATAGTTCTTATCTATAATTTTTCCAAAAAATATTTACAATCTATTTATAATCGATAATAATCAGTTTATAATTGTTGCCTTAATCCATTTCAGTCATTGCCTTAGAAGTGCAAGCTCGCTTTTACGTTAAGCACTTTTGAGCTGTAAAATGAAGTGTAACAAGAAGAATCTCACCTAGGGTGCCAAAATGGCCAGAAACAACCCTGTCTGAAACATTATTAATCCAAATACATTATAAGTGATTAGTATTCACATCACATATTTAATCTTTTTGTCATTTCATGTATGATGCTGTATCTGCAGTTACAGATTGTTTATTGAGGATGGGGTGATTAGTTTGACCACCCAATGCCACAAAGTGTTCATTAAGAGAGGGGTTGATAGTTAGTATGTGGTTTATTTTGTGTATCAGTCTATTCTCTTCAATGGACTAATCATGTATTTTGTGGTCATTAGAAGAGGGGAAACGTGCAGCGTTTCTGATAATGGTTGGAAATGCTTGGTCATTTGTTGACCATTTCCTTTGGATTTCGTTCTTTAGAGTGCTCCTGTGTTCCGTCTCATAAACCTTTAGGTGTAAATGTGGAGCGCACATGTCAAAACATAATGAAAATCAGCGCTATCTACCAAGTGTAGCGTTAATGTTAGCACCTCACATTAGTCACTGCTGGCTGTACAGAATGGAGAAAATCTCAGCTGCATTGTACTTTTCCTTTCAGTAATCATTTTATAATCTACACTCCAGACTAAAGCACAGCACGGTCTGCAGTGTGTCATTGCATTCAAATATATATATATATATATATATATTATATATATTATATATATATATATATATAAAAACACAAAACAGATTTTCTCCATCATGCAGACAAGCTTTTCTTCATCCCATTTCCGTGGACTATTATTTGAAATTAATGTTCCATTTGGAGATCTCCTAATGGCTTGTTCAGTTTTATTACACCCCCTACACCTTCTGCTTTTCACACATTAACACAACCAAAAAAAAAAATAAAAATCTCTTCCTTTATCACTTTGATTATGTGTCCTGGTGAAATTTCCAGTGGTTCTCATCAGTTATGTGGTTTGATATGAAATCTAGGTGATAGCTTCTGTGCTTATACGCCGACTCTGCAACACTTACAGCTGGGGTATTCAACTAAAATTTGTAAAGGTCTAGTTATATCAATCTTCTTGATTGCAATAAGCCAGATGATTAGCGATATGAATGGTTACCTTTTACTAGTTAACTGTTAATTGATAGTTTATGGCTATTAAGACAGTTTGCATAGGTTGTGTTTTGTTTCATAATGGTGCTTCATGTCACCACTTTTGACTAATGTCATGGACTCAACAAATGAGATGGAGGAAACACATAGACTACATCCATTTGTCTTAAAACGTTGTTTTCATCCTCGAATTATGTTTTAAGACAAGCAGTGTGTTTAGTTTGCTAATCAGACCAAAGACGCTAAGTAAAGTGAAATAAAAAAGAATCGATGAGAGTTTGTGAAAACTCTTCACTTTATGTACTAATGTCTCTAGCCCTAGACATAGAGTCTGATCCGATGAGCTCCCTTCAGTTAAATAATTTACATCAATTCATGTTATGTGCTACAGATCATCTTTAGAAAATGTATTAATTTCTGTGAACTGTGGTACGTTTTTTTTTTCCCTTGTTTTTTTTTTTTTTTTTCCCCCATGTGTTTATTGGCTCTGCTACGTCAAAAATAAATAAATAATTTAAAATATTAGCATCTGGCTGAAATACTCGATCAGTTTGACAACACCTGACATAGAATATAAAGCGGTGTATTACTACTACTTTCAGTCGCCTATATTTGTAAACAAGAAAAAGAATCAGCAGCTCAAGTTGAAATTTGAAGTCTTTTGCCCCTATGAGTTCTCCAAAAACTCCATAACCATACACATAGGTGGACTGAGTCAAAATTTCCCCTAATCGTGAATGTGCGAGTGTGTTGTGCGCATGAAGCAGTGCGAGGGACTAGCAGGGATTGTGTTGAGACGTACTGTATTCCTGCTTCATACACGGTGTTCCTGGGATAGGCGCCGGATCCAGCACGGTCGAAAAAAAACGCGCTCGCATTAAGCTCATTACGCAAACTGCACTTGGGACAGCCTACCGAATGCGCTCGGCATGAGGTGCGAATTACAGTTTAAAAGTTGCTGTAAAATGATGGAAAAGATCAATCACACAGCCATCAAAATGCTCCGGACTAAAGAGGAATGCAAGTAGCGTGTACAGAATAAACTGTGACTCCTGTCAAATTTGAATGTCAAGAAAGCCCTGTTTTGAGTTCTTCAATTTCTTTCTCAGATATGAGATTGAGCCACAGTACTGTAGAAAAGTCTTAGACACCATTTCTATAGAAACTTTATTCTTGCATGTTTATTTTACGCTTACCACATTAGTGTCAGTAGAAATTAAAATAATAGACTTCCGATGTTTTGGGTTTTGGGGGGTTTTTTTTCCCCCAAAATTAGTTACAGATAATTATTTATTAAGTAATGGACGATGTTTCTGGTACATAAACACCACCGCGTCTCTCTGGGATTTTACCTGCAGAGACGGAAGAATTGTAGCAGAATGAAATGAATGACAAATTAATTAACCCGCATCAATTCTTCCAGAAACCCGTGTACCTGGTAACAGTGTCTACACAGCTCCAAGCAGTGTACGTGGCACATGTACACCTACCTTTGGGAGACCGAGAAACTCACTCAAAACTGTCCACTGTTCATTTCCCAGACTTTAGTTATTTCGTTAGCTATTTACATGTGGGACGCGGTGGCTTAGTGGATAGCACGTTTGCCTCGCACCTCCATGATGGGGATTCGATTCCCACTTCTGCCCTGTGTGCACGGAATTTGCATGTTTTCCCCGTGCCTTGTGGGTTTCCATCGGGTGCTCTGGTTTCCCCCCCACAGTCCGCACTGCTAATAGGCATTTCCAAATTGTCTGTAGTGTGTGAATGGACATGGGATTGTGTCCTGCGATGGGTTCGCAACCCCGTCCAGGATGTCCCCCGCCTTGTGCCCCGAGTTCCCTGAGATAGGCTCCAGACTCTGGGACTCCGTGTGTAGGATAAGCGGTACAGAAATCGGATGGATGGATGGATGGATGGATGGATGGATGGATGGATGGATTAGCTATTTGCAAATGATTTCTTTTTTTTTTTTTTAATTAAAGAATGATGTCCTCTTTATCTTTTTCATAGTTATGTTTAATGTTGTGGAATGTCCTTGAAACAAGTTAGTTCCTCTTATTTCTTATATTAGAAATAACTGCTATAAACAGTCGTTCCCTAACCAGTTTCTCTTTTTTTTTTTTCTTCTCCTCTCTCTCTCTTTCTGGAAGACAAAATTACAGTTCGTCATGGTACCAAGAAACCACGAAAGCACTCTGATCTGATTTATATTCCTGTGTCGAAAAACCTAAGGAATCATTCTGTTACAAAGTGTTTACGCTGGAGACTTCCTCCAAAATTGACAGAGTGTCGTATCATATCAACAATTCCTGGCATTTTTTAACTTGTTTATTTGGAACGGCTACGTAGAAGTTCCTGCGTAACAACTGTGTTATTATAGAAGCACTAACATATTAGAACGAGTGTGTTATTATGAAGTTATAGAAACTCAGTCAACACCTTCTGAAAAATCAGAATCAAGAATACAACAACGCTGGTACACACACTTACAGTATACCTATAGTATAATATTTATCATGTCCAATTACCGCCCCATGAGAACACACATAATTATAGTCCGCATAATTATAATCTTCCAGGAATGAACTGACAGCTGTGATCTCACGACCACAAAGCGGAGGAGAAGCCGAGAGGCCACACAGTGTGCACGTTTACTGTAAGAGCTGCCGATGTGTCACATTCTGAGCAAAACTGCCTTAAACTAACCTCTGAACAGTGTCTCGTGTTTTCTAGACATCTACAGCTCAAACAGGAAACCAGAGACAGTCGCACATCTGTGCTTAAAAAAGCCCAGGTCACAGAACGTCAAACACTCAGATGTATAGGATTTCTTCTAATCGCTCATAGCACACCATTACTCGTAATGCATAGTGCACTGAGAACGTGTGTTACTTCAGACTCCAAGAAATAGATTTACAAATGTATCATTCAGGTCGAACTGTAACATACAGTGGATATAAAAAATAATAATAATAATAAAAAATAAAAAAGTCTACACACCCCCGTTTCAATGGCAGGTTTCTGTGATGGGAAAAAAAATGAAACCAAGATGAATCATGTCAGAACTTTTTCCACCCTCAGTGTGAAGTTACAGCATTATGAAAAATTAAGTGAGAAACATTTTAAGGATACAATAATAACGTTGCAATAACCTGGTTGCGTAAGTGTGCACGGATTTTTGTAATTATAAGGGGATGTGGCTGTGTTCAGAATGAACCAATCACATTCACTCTCGTGTTGAAAAGTAATGATCATACAGCTGTCATCAATGACATCGATTCTGATTAACTCCAAATAAAGATCAGCTGTTACTGTAGGGTTTTCTTGGTTTAATCAGACTTCTGAAGCCATGAAGCACAGAGCTTACAAAACATGTACAAGCATGTACTTTTATCGAGGAGGAGGGAATCATGAATTGCTATAAATACCAGTCCATTTTAGTGCAGAACCTTCAGGGGTTTGCTAGTAAGCTGAAGATGAAAAGGAATTTCAGCACGATAATGACCCAAAGCCTTCATCCAAATCAACAGAGGAATGGCTTAACCAAAAGAACATCGGTGTTATTGAATGGCCGAGCCGGAGCACAGACCCGAATCCGACTAGCAATCTGTGGGGTGACCTGAAGCGGGCTGTACACAGGAGATACCCTTACAATATGACTGATCTAGAATGTTTTTGCAAGAAAGAGTGGAGAAATATCGCCAAGTCAAGATACACTGATAGACTCTTACCCAAAAAGACTGAGTGGTGTCGTAAAATCAGAAAGGTGCTTCAACAAAGTATTAGTTTAGGGGTGTGTACACTTATGCGACGAGGCTATTGTAAATTTTTTATTATTTATGTTTTTCCATAAAATGTTTCTGATTGTGTTTATACGTTGTAATTTCGCATTAAGGGTGGAAAAAGTTCTGATATGATTTATTTGGTTTCTCTTTTTTTAATCCCAAAAACCTGCCATTTTAACAGGGGTGTGTAGACTTTTTTTTTAGATCCGTTGTAACAGCACTTTGTTTAGCGTCTCGGTGCCGCCAATCAGGTTTTAGCCTTCATGGTCATTTATTTAGAGCACTCTTGTACACTATTTAGCAAACATGTTGTGACAGTCTCCCTTTCCCCATGTTAGTACAACACATGTTAGTATTCTTAGTAGCTGAGAGACTGTGTGTGAATGAATTGTAACGCTGACGAACGGCTGCAAGCTGTGACGTCGTTTACAAATGTAACACTGACCTGATTTTGTAATAAAATATATAGTTGGCTACATTATTTTATCTAACATGAAACTAGACCTCATACTTGTTTACCGTCTTTGAGGGCTTTGTCAGGCTTTACACGTCCTGGATAAATAAGAGCGGAGCTTAATTTACATTTTTATCCGACCAATGACCTTTCTTTTCATTTCTTCAGCTTGATATACCAATTAGCATGAAATACTGGTTTTAAAATGGTATAGTGTGATCTAGTAAACAAGCCATAGATAATGTTAATGTTACCTCGCCAGCATTAGCTATGTAACATTAAGTAGCTAGTCTAGTTCAAGCACAGTAACGTGAATAGTAACATTCGGTTAATTACTTTATCGCGTAAGTAGAACCTCTGGGTGTGAGGGACGGCATACTCTCTCTCCCCTGTCAATCAGAGCAACACTAGACCATCATGGCATCAGTGTGCTCATGTACTGTACAACAAAATCAGAATGTGCTTCAACATGTTCATTTAATTTAAATAAAGTGTTGTATCAGTGGTTTTAGGCCACAATGAAACAAGCTGAGAATTATGTATAAAAGTATATACACTATAAGAGATGAAGTATGTAATAATAAATAATAAAACACAATGGTGTTATTTTTCCAATAACGGCACGTCCTGAGGTGTTCTGTTCTTCTTGTACCACACAACGTTGCCAAAATGATTTCTTTTAATTCAATAAATTAATGGCATGTTGTACTTTTTAACCACTGAAATACAAAATAATAATAATAAAAAAAACAAAAAACGCCAGCTTGCCACATTTCTGAGAAAGACCCTAAGAGTTGTACGTTTTCATTTGTTAAATAACAGCTTTAATTTATTAGTTTAATTTTTGGTTAGTGCATTAAGTTTTATGGAGCATCCACCATACCAGTCCAAGTATTGCTGGCATAGAAAATTAATCAACAGCTATTGACCAATCAGAATTGAGAATTCAGGAGCACTTTGGTGTAAAGTTCATTATTATACACTACTTACAGTGGAGTGCTTTATAGAAATGACTGAAGCTGAAGTCTGGTGGGCCTTAGGCCTGTTGTTACAGCCAGCTGGTGTGTGTGTGTGTGTGGGTCTGTGTGTGTGTTGGTCAGCCTGCTCGGATGCCATTGCAGTCTGATCCAAACTATGCTGAGTGTTTCTGGAGCAGGAATGTGTGGAATTTTCTAGCGTCAGCGTGGCAGCAGTGTGTTTGACGCTAAGCTGTGCGGTCAGTTGTGTGTGTGAAGTTTAGTCACAGGCCTCTATCACTTCCTGAAGGGGAAAAAAAACAGCACAGAATGTCCTCTTCTCCTTCTCCACTTTCTCTCACACACACTTATCTGTGAAGTTCTCTTTTTTTCTGACTTTGGCTGAAACTTCAAAGTGCTCGCTCTGCTCGGAGCCAGTGTGTTGTGTGTGTTGTGTGTTTTGTGTGTCAGGGGTTTTTGGTCGGTATTTATTAGCATGTCAATGACACTCACCAGCTTTTGACAGCCAGGTGTGCTGTAGGGGTGTGTGTGTGTGTGTGGGGGGGGGGGGGGGGGGGGGGTGTGGGGGAGTGATTTCCTTTTACAAAAGCAGCCACACATCAATCACACACCCAGCTTCTCCAAACTCCGGTCGCATACAACAGCTGCGTCTGCTCTCGAGTCTGACATAAAGGCAAACCGCTGATTCACACCTGGGCACACAGTCACACACAATATAACCTCGTCTTTCAAGCAGGAATTAGATTCACAAAAGACAAAAGTACTTTCACGATTTAGCAATTTCCAAAGTATTTAACTAGCGCTAGTTCTACATCGTTGCTTATCCTTTCTCGTGTCATTCTCTGTCCACTTTCTGAAAAATCGCAGTGTACAGTATATCAGCTGGTCATTCTGTGAAGTTTGCATTTGGCCAATCGGTCATGATCAGTATAGCAAGCTCCGCCCTATAGTTCCTGGACTGCATAACAGTACTCATATTTCCACCACAGGAAACTTTTCATTCTGAGTTTTTTGTTTTTTCTTCTTCACTGGATGAACCAGGATCAGTTTTAGTTCCTGAAACATTTGAGTTCCTGCTCTAGGTGCAGGTGCAGATACTTTTCCATAGACCACAACTGTTCCAGAGCTGACCACTGATTGATCAGACACAAGCTTGACAGATGACCGTTTCTTTCTGAGATGCTGTGACACAATTATCATGTAGGATTATACATATATAAGTGTGTATGTGAGTGTGCCCTGCGATGGATTGGCACCCTGTCCAGGGTGTACCCCGCCTTGTGCCCCATGCTCCCTGGGATAGACTCCAGGATCCCCGTGACCCTGAAAAGGATAAGCGGTATAGAAGATGGATGGATTATAACTATATTTTGTGTCTTGTGATTTAAAATAAATAATTAAATTAAAAAACATGCTGTTGAATAGCTGTTAATTAAAAACTGTATATGATTGTTAAGTAAAAGATGTGTTCGAACCCGAATGTTAACGAGCTTCTGTAATGTTATACTGAAACCAATAATCCTGGAGTTTTCTGTGACATTTAACGTTTATGGAAGGAGTCTCCAGTGTTAGCGCTTTGTAACAGTTTTCCAGCATGAGACAGTCTTCAGGATTTTGCGCTTTCTGGTTTCTTAGTAACCTGACGAGCTGCATGTTGTTGTTTTTTGTTTGTTTGTTTGTTTTATTTAATAAAAAGGAGAAGCTGGTGAAGGTGTTGTGAACCTGTTTAAAGCTTCTATACCACAATTAATACCAGGAGCTAACTTGTTTTGTGGACATTCCACAGCTTTAAATGTGACTATAAATGGATAAAAAGTATGACAAGTTGTTCTTTAATTATTAAAGATGCATCAGGCTGTTATTATTTCCTATAACAGCACACCCCGTCATGTTTCATTCTTTACATACACCATTTCAACATTCTTTTCTTTCTATTTTGCGTTCCAGATTTGGGACATGAGTGATGATGAAAGTATCTGAAGACCGATCCGTAGACGGACGAAGCTGACGCAGGTCATCACTGGACACCTTGGCCAGCCTGCAGGACATTACCAAAACTTGGGTATCACTCAGATGGAGCTTAACATTATTAACAGACATTCCTCGATAATGAAATGATGGTGGATCCAGCACACTCTTATTAACGAGGAAACGCAACAATTCTGTTTACGTGAGTGATTCCAATACAGTCGTGTAGTCCACAACCAAAATGTTTAACTTTACTGTTTGTTTACTCAAACGTCAAAATCCTTGTCTGTCATGAACAGCTAATAACTATAATCTCTGTGGTGTCTCTCTAAACAAACTCCTTTTTAATAAAATAAATCATGAAATAAAAATTGTCCCAAAAAACATCTATCCAATATACTTAAATATTCTGTGTAAATAATGTGATGATGGGGGGAAAACTCGCGGTCATGAATCAGTCATTTAATGTGCTCAGTTGGATTGGTTTTTAATGTGATTATAAACTGGACTATCCATCCATCTTCTGTACTGCATATCCCACACAAAGTCGCAGGGGAGCCTGGAGACTATACCAGGGAACTCGGGGCACGAGGCGGGGGACACCCTGGACGGGGTGCCAACACATCACAGGGCACAATCACACACCTATTCACACACTACGGACAATTTGGAAATTCCAATCAGCCTACAACACATGTCTTTGGACTGGAGGAGGAAACCGGAGGAAACCCTCGGAGTACAACGAGAGAATGCCAACTCCGCACACACCGGGCAGACACAGGATTCGAACCCCCAACCACGGAGGTGCCAGGCAAACGTACTACGATCTAAGCCACCATGCCCTCCATAAACTGAACTAGAAGACCTTAAATAATTTTAGAGCAAATTTATTTTACTCTATTTGGAAATCAACACCTAGGAGTACTGCGTTGATAATCAGAAATACTGTGTCTTTACAATAAGCTCCCCAGACCAAAAATGAGTTGCGTGTTTCATTTCTTCTGGGATACATGGTTACTCTTCCTCTCACCTAAATA
This sequence comes from Ictalurus punctatus, assembly GCF_001660625.3. NCBI lineage: Eukaryota > Metazoa > Chordata > Actinopteri > Siluriformes > Ictaluridae > Ictalurus > Ictalurus punctatus. The sequence continues at coordinate 3,519,774 of NC_030436.2, forward strand.
ACAGCAGCAATCCTGTCACTTGTGGTTCACTTGCTGTTTTAAATGACCCCACAGGTGACTGAGGTCTGCTGATGTTACAGGCCAGTTACAATGTCCCAGTGTTCCATCAGCTTCCTTCCATCCGCTTCCTTCCATCAGCTTCCTTCCATTGCAGGAACTACGGCTGCTTCTAAGGCCAAACAGACTTCATATAAAACCATAATTAACTTTTCCACACTATCTGTTGTTACCCAGATGAGTCTGGTTCCTCTCAAGGTTTGTTCCTCTTAACATCTTAGGGAGTTTTTCCTTGCCACCGGCTTGCTCAATTGGGATAAATTTGCAAATTCAAAATCTGTATACTGTGTTTATATGTTTCTGTAAAGCTGCGTTGAGACAGTGTCTATTGTAAAAATCACTATAAAATAATATCAAATAAAATTGAATTGAACTGAATCAGCCTCCTTCCATCCGCCTCCTTCCGTCTGCCTCCTTCCTTCAGCCTCCTTCCGTCCGCCTCATTCCTTCAGCCTCCTTCCTTCAGCCTCCTTCCGTCCGCCTCATTCCTTCACCCTCCTTCCTTCAGCCTCCTTCCGTCCGCCTCCTTCCGTCCACATCTTTCCATCCGCCTCCTTCCTTCAGCCTCGTTCCGTCCGATTCCTTCCATCCACCTCCTTCCATACGATTCCTTCCTTCCGCCTCCTCTCGTCCGCCTCCTTCCTCAGCCTCCTTCCGTCCGCCTCCTTCCTTCAGCCTCCTTCCTTCAGCATCCTTCCATCCGCCTCCTATCTTCCGCCTCCTCTCGTCCGCCTCCTTCCTCAGCCTCCTTCCGTCCGCCTCCTTCCTTCAGCCTCCTTCCTTCAGCATCCTTCCATCCGCCTCCTATCTTCCGCCTCCTTCCGTCTGCCTCCTTCCTTCAGCCTCCTTCCGTACGATTCCTTCCATCCACCTCCTTCCATACGATTCCTTCCTTCCGCCTCCTCTCGTCCGCCTCCTTCCTCAGCCTCCTTCCTTCGGCCTCCTTCCTTCGGCCTCCTTCCGTCTGCCTCCTTCCGTCCGCCTCCTTCCTCAGACTCCTTCCCTCAGACACCTTCCGTCCGCCTCCTTCCCTCAGCCTCCTTCCGTCCGCCTCCTTCCGTCCGCCTCCTTCCTTCAGCCTCCTTCCATCCGCCTCCTTCCTTCAGCCTCCTTCCATCCGCCTCCTTCCTTTAGCCTCCTTCCTCAGCCTCCTTCCTTCAGCCTCCTTCTGTCAGCCTCCTTCTGTACGATTCCTTCCGTCCGCCTCCTTCCATACAATTCCTTCCTTCAGCTTCCTTCCTTCGGCCTACTTCCGTCCACCTCCTTCCATCCGCGTCCTTCCTCAGCCTCCTTCCGTCCGCCTCCTTCCGTGAGTCTCCTTCCGTCCACCTCCTTCCTTCAGCCTCCTTCCATCTGCCTCCTTCCTTCCGCCTTCTTCTGTCTGCCTCCTTCCTTCAGCATCCTTCCGTCCGCCTCCTTCCTTCCGCCTCCTTCCGTCCGCCTCCTTCCTTCAGCATCCTTCCGTCCGCCTCCTTCCATCCGCCTCCTATATTCCGCCTCCTTCCGTCTGCCTCCTTCCTTCAGCCTCCTTCCTTCCGCCTCCTTCCGTCTGCCTCCTTCCTTCCGTCTCCTTCCTTCCGTCTCCTTCCTTCAGCCTCCTTCCGTCCGCCTCCTTCCTTCAGCCTCCTCCGTCCGCCTCTTTTCTTCAGCCTCCTTCCTTCAGCCTCCTTCCGTCCGCCTCCTTCCATACAATTCCTTCCTTCAGCCTCCTTCCTTCAGCCTCCTTCCGTCTGCCTCCTTCCTTTAGCATCCTTCCGTCCACCTCCTTCCATACAATTCCTTCCGTCCGCCTTCTTCTGTCCGCCTCCTTCCTTCAGCCTCCTTCCGTCCGCATCCTTCCTCAGCCTCCTTCCGTCCGCCTCCTACCATACGATTCCTTCCTTCCGCCTCCTCCTGTCCGCCTCCTTCCGTCCGCCTCCTTCCTCAGCCTCCTTCCTTCAGCCTCCTTCCTTCAGCCTCCTTCCGTCCGCCTCCTTCCTTCAGCCTCCTTCCGTCCGCCGTCTTCCGTCTGCCTCCTTCCATACGATTCCTTCCGTCAGCCTCCTTCAGTCCGCTTCCTTCCTTCAGCCTCCTTCTGTCCGCCTCCTTCCATCGGCCTCCTTCCATACGATTCCTTCCGTCCGCCTCCTTCCTCAGCCTCCTTTAGTCCGCCTCCTTCAATCTGCTTCCTTCCTTCAGCGTCCTTCCGTCAGCCTCTTTCCGTCCGCCTCCTTCCTCAGCCTCTTTCCGTCCGCCTCCTTCCTCAGCCTCTTTCCGTCCGCCTCCTTCCGTACGATTCCTTCCATACGATTCCTTCCGTCCGCCTCCTTCAATCTGCTTCCTTCCATCAGCCTCCTTCCGTCCGCCTCCTTCCGTATGATTCCTTCCGTCCACCTCCTACCTTCGGACTCCTTCCGTCCTCCTCCTTCCGTCCGCCTCCTTCCGTCCGCCTCCTTCCTCAGCCTCCCTCCGTCAGCCTCCGTCCGTCTGCCTCCTTCCTTCACCCTCCTTCCGTCCGCCTCTTTCCGTCCGCCTCCTTCCGTCCGCCTCCTTCCGTCACCTTCCTTCCGTCCGCCTCCTTCCGTCAGCCTCCTTCCCACCGCTTCCTTCCTCAGCCTCCTTCCGTCCTCCTCCTTCTGTACGATTCCTTCCGTCCGCCTCCTTCCATATGATTCCTTCCTTCAGTATCCTTCCATCCGCCTCCTTCCCTCAGCCTCCTTCCTTCAGCCTCCTTCCTTCAGCCTCCTTCCTACAGCCTCCTTCCTTCAGCCTCCTTCCGTCCGCCTCCTTCCTTCAGCCTCCTTCCATCAGCCTCTGTCCATCAGCTTCCTTCCATCCGCCTCCTTCCTTCAGCCTCCTTCCGTCCGCCTCCTTCCTTCAGCCTCCTTCCATCAGCCTCTGTCCATCAGCTTCCTTCCATCCGCCTCCTTCCTTCAGCCTCTTTCCATCCGCTTGGAACTGAATCACAAATGTCAACCTCAGATTCTGACTAACAACTGACCTGGAATCTATCCCAGGGGACTCTGGGCACAGGGCGGGGAACCCCCTGGATCAGGTGCCAACACATCACAAGGCACATTCACATACAGTGGACAATTAGGAAATTCCAATCAAAACAAAATGCAAACTCTGTACACACAGTGGAGGCAGGAATCAAACCCCCAACCCCGGATGTGCGAGGCAAACATGTTAACCACTAAGTGATGTTTATTTAATATTTATGGAAGGAGTCTCGGGTAACAGTCAGTAAGTTTCCAGATACAAGAGAGTCTTCAGCAGAGAGGAGTTTGTGCGTCCTGGTTTCTCAGTAACACAACAAAGTTCCTTATTTGTCTTCAAGTGACAACAGGAGTTGCCTCACGGACATTCCACATCATTAAATGTAGCTATAGCATTTAAAAAGTATGATTTCTCATTCATTGATACATTTTTTTTTTTTAATGTTAGCACTCGCTGTTGTGTAATCGTGTTGCGCTGTTATATGAAAACACTACACTTCGGTTCATATCACACCACACCAGCGTGGTTTATTTCCTTATAACAGCATAGCCTTGTGTTATTCCTTACTTTTCAAACGTTTCAAAATATCATTGCTACTCCTGCATTCTATAAAGACTTGTGAGGCCGACATTCCACTTCCATAAATCTGTTCAACAGAGTCCACAGAGGTGTAAAACAAAGGTTTGGACAGAACTCTCACTACAACTCAGGAATAAATTATTAGTATTGTAGTTAGTCTTCATTTTTTTTTATTGTGATAACATTGAACAGTTAGATATTGTGATATAGAAATTCAGGCACATGCCTAACGTTTTAGTCTTAGTCAGTTTTAGTCATTCGAGTCCAAAACCCAAATGATCCTTAGAAGCATTTACAAATCACTGAATTTGGCCTGAAGTCACCAGTCACTAAACAATTAATGATAATGATAATAATAATAATAATAGTTGATGACAGATTACATTTAGCTCACAAATATTTCACCCTGAAGTGTTCTTAAAGCCTGAGTTGTCGATAGGAACTTACAGTGGATATAAAAAGTCTACACACCCCTGTTTAAATGTCAAGTTTTTGTGAAGTAACAGAATGACACTATAAATCATGTTACACAATATAATCACAATAAAACTTAGAATAACTTAGTTGCAGAAGTACGGAGCCCCTAAAGGGACATGGTGATGGAACAAAATTGGGATGGGAGAAAAAAATGTTTTTTTAAAAGCTTTTGCGTTCTCCCGAGAAACTTTTGCGTTCTCTCGCAAAACCTGTTATGAGTTCGGTCAAACACTTCCTGTTTATTTTCCCGCTGGTAGTGGTTCAGACAGCTCCGTAGGTTCACAATGGAGTGGTTCATTGAGTTTTATTTTGAAATTGGACTCAAATATAAAGAAATGCGGTCTGTGTTTAGTTCACCATGTCCCTTTAGGGGCTCCATATTGTGAGGGAAATTACTCAGTTTTACTTTGTAATAGTTTTCTTCTTGTTCTGTTTCATTCTCATCAGTGGATAACGAATAAGAAGGCCATGTCATGCTTACAGAGACACAAGCATGTTCTTCTGCTCAAGGTTCGTCTGCACATCTTCTAAGACCCTGAAACAGAGCCTGTTTGAACTGCCTCAATCCGCTTCTTATCGGTACACAGGAGTGTGTCATGCAGTGCGTTTCATATCTATAGTAGCGGTTCAGCACAAGCACTTCAGAGCGCTCTCATTATTCTATCCTGCTTTATTCTATCCTGTATTAACCATCTTTCTGTAATAAACCCTTTTACCTTCAGAGGACGAGTCTGCGAGTGTTGACTAATTTCCACGACAATTTGGCGTCTCCTGGCTGGGCTGCGCGAGTCTTTTCAGCTTTTCTGGACAACAAGCAGTCCGGAGGACGTTCGTAGAAAAGTTTCACCCTGAAGTTGTGTTAACATGCAGGCGCATGTTAACATGTCCTTTATTGTGCAGAGTGAAAGACCGATGCAGCCTTTCCACTGACTGGTAGAAATCATCAAGAATTTAGAATTAGAATTAGAATCTTATGAAGTCATTGTGTATTGCTGTCTGTATGGAAGGGAGTCAATGATATAAGAAATGTGCATATTACATTGAGAGAAGTATTACATGGAGCGATTCCTTATAAGAAGTTCCAGGAACTTCGCCTCGGCGACGGCAGAGATATCGGTGTTTCTTAGATCACAGCTTCAAAACTATGATATATACCGACAGGTATATATAGAGAGAAATAATCACGGTAAAAATATTTGCTAACGGAAAGAGTCCGATTCGAGCAATAAATTAGTAAACAGAGTACTTTTTAAGAATCGCGAAAGGCGCAGTATTTTTGCGGCGGGTTATCAAGTGGCATGACCCATTGACTCATTCCATCATATCAGCGGTACATGATACATTTGGCAAATTTAAGTAAATTTAAGTAAATTTTACTGAGATAAAATAATAATAGATAGATAGATAGATAGATAGATAGATAGATAGATAGAAGGGAAGAGAAAACCGTAAGTCCTACCAAATTGCTGTATGTGGACTCGCCCTCACAGGTAAACTCTTTTACATTCTTAAGGTTTGCTCTATTGAACCTATAGTTTCTATGATCAATTGAATGTCTAGAGATTGGGCACACGTTTGAACCTTTTCTGTCTGTGCACGAGAATGCATATTCACTTGATTTTCATAGCATGTTAAATTGATTAAAACTTTGAAAGTTATAGAAGCTGTAAAAAAAGAAAAGAAAAAAAAGAAAAGAAATATATGGGAAAACATGTAGCAAAGCACATCCTGAGACACAGGCTATGGTATGAACAGGGTGCTCATCTGTTGATCCTAATATCACATTTATGCGTGTGAATTATGGGGTAGGATGTTTGAATCAATATGATGTATGGGTTAAAGAATGTGCTTTTCCTGAAAAAGGTAGTTTTATCCTCAGACAGTTAGAACAACTGAAACTTAATATAGAGACAAAGGAGAGAGAGAGAGAGAGAGAGAGAGAGAGAGAGAGAGAGAGAGAGAGAGAGAGAGAGAGAGAGAGAGAGAGACAGACCCCTAAAACAAAGAGTGAAGTGCAATTTTTAGTAGATTGGAAGGCATTTTCTGAATGGCAGAGCGAGGCCACAAAGCCAGTCTCTCAAAATTACAGTATGTACAACAAGGAGTGAGATTTCTTGGGTCATGACATTTCTGCAAAGGCAAAGAAACTCCGCTGATCTTCTGGATCTGCAATCCAGAAGATTCCCAAGCCTCTGACAAAGAAACAGGTTCTATCTTTCCTAGGTATGTGTTCATGTCGTCAGAACTTTCATTCTAAACTATACCATTCTAGAAGCACCGCTCAGAGAGATGGGATATGTGACAGGTTGGACAGCTCATTCTCAGGTAAGTTGGATCTAGTCGCCGCAGGGTTTCCGCCGTGTGTGTGTGCAGTAGCAGCAGCTGAGAAAGCTGTGGTGGATTCCAGAGACCTGGCAGGTTACTCAGAGTTGAACCTCTTCTTCAATTCTGACATGAGGTGTTGTTAGTCCTACTTGAACAGAAAATATCCCACCTGTCCCCCCAACGGTGGCTGCACCAAAACACTATACTACTAGACATGCCGAAAGTCACTATAAAACGATGTACTGTCCTTAACCCTGCTACTCTCCTTCCAACAGAGGGAGACGGGGAACCACATGACTGTGTTGTACTGACTAACAAACTCTGCTCCCCTAGAGTCGACCTGAAGGATGTTCCATTGGAAATTCATCCTTTTGTGGACGGGTCAGCATCACGTGACCCAGAGACAGGTAAAAATCGAGTGGGATATGCTGTAGTGACCGCACACGAGACGGACTGCCAGGAAGTCTCCCCTCAAACCTTTCAGCACAAGCAGCTGAACTGTATGCCCTCATAGAGGCATGAAGACATGCTGAGGGACAGTCAGTAAATGTCTACACAGACAGTAGATATGCCTTTGAGGTAGTACATGATTTTGGAACAATTTGGAGTCACAGGAACTTCCTGACGAGTTCAGGAACACACATAGCCCACCTCAAACTAGCCTCTGAGCTGCTGGAAGCAGTCCTACTCCCCAAAACTACGGCAGTATGCAAATGTGATGCACACACTAATAAATTAGACCGTTTTTCTAGGAAACGCTCGACCGGACAGTGCAGCAAAGCAAGCAGCTGCATCTATGATCCCAAAACTCAAAATAAAATAATCACTCCTTCTTTACAGCTTTCAGACATCCAAGCACGAGCTACAGACGAGGAAAAGGCTGTGTGGGGCAAAGCAGGCTGCACGGTTGTTGACGGAGTAAAATTACTCAGTTTTACTTTGTAATAGTTTTCTTCTTGTTCTGTTTCATTCTCATCAGTGGATAACGAATAAGAAGGCCATGTCATGCTTACAGAGACACAAGCATGTTCTTCTGCTCAAGGTTCGTCTGCACATCTTCTAAGACCCTGAAACAGAGCCTGTTTGAACTGCCTCAATCCGCTTCTTATCGGTACACAGGAGTGTGTCATGCTCTGCGTTTCATATCTATAGTAGCGGTTCAGCACAAGCACTTCAGAGCGCTCTCATTATTCTATCCTGCTTTATTCTATCCTGTATTAACCATCTTTCTGTAATAAACCCTTTTACCTTCAGAGGACGAGTCTGCGAGTGTTGACTAATTTCCACGACAGTATATAAGTGTACACACCCCGAAACTAATACTTTGTTGAAGCACCTTTCTGATTTTACGACACCACTCAGTCTTTTTGGGTAAGAGTCTATCAGTGTATCTTGACTAGGCGACATTTCTCCACTCTTTCTTGCAAAAACATTCTAGATCAGTCATATTGTAAGGGTCCTGTGTACTGCTGGCTCAAATTTAGCCCATTACCCACAAACACTTAAAATTCAACATAGAAGCAAATACTCACATCTACCTCTGAGCCCAGTTGGAGATAGAAAAAAAGACACCAGCCGTGAGTGAGAAGAAGCAAGGGTCCAGCTTTATTGGTTCCGTTCCACCACACGAGATCCACACCGATGAGAATTCTCAGAAGTGATCTGACACCCTGAGCTTAAGCTCCAGTATTTATACTGTATTTACACAGTAGATAACCCATAGGTTTCAGAAAGACTATGATATCAATACCAATAGGGTTAAAAAAGAGCTCATCTACATTACCATGATGTTCTGAAAAAGGACTTTCCAAGTTACCATTAGATTCAAAAGTGGAGAGACAAAACAATTTAGAGAGACCTTGATCTCACTGTTATCTCGCGGGGGCAGCTTGACTCAGCCACGCTTATAAATGGCTCCTCATGGTTTTCTCTTCAAATTAAGGCCTTCCTTGCGAGACAAGAATCTTCACCGTCTGAATTATGAGTGTTACTTTTTTTCTGTATTTCTAGTTTATAATTTATTTTCATATTTGCTCTATATCTCTATTTTATATATAGTTATACTGCTTGCAAAATGGTTGACTGTACTTCCTACTTCATAATATCATTATATTACCCTTCTACTGTCCTACTACTCTTTATTTTTATAAAGAGTATATATTTTATTATTATAAGATATTACCCTTATAATATCTTAATATTCCTTTTTATTATTCTTATAAAGTTATAATAGTATGTGTGTGACAGAGAGAGAGAGACAGAGAGTGTGTGTGTGTTATGTCTACATGCCCGCCCTTGACTGTACGAGAGTGTGTATGTGTGTATGTGTGTGTGTGTGTGTGTGTGTGAGCACTCCTCAGCTCTTATACTTCTTTTTGTCTTTTTGACTAATAAACCATAGTGTGTTACTCTTAAAAGATCTTTAAAGTGTGAATATAATTCGTCAATATCCGCCTAATACCGCTTCTGTGTGTCTAGGTGCCCATCATTTCTTCTTCTCCCCTTTACTGGATACTAGGTCTCCCTCATGTTTATCTCATGTCATTTTTATGCACAACAGTACAGTCTGCTTCAGGTCACCCCACAGATTGTTAGTTGGATTCAGGTCTGTGCTCCGGCTCGGCCATTCAATAACATTCAATAGCCATTCCTCTGTTGATTTGGAGTATGCTTTGGGTCATTGTCGTGCTGAAAGGGTGAAATTCCTTTTCATCTTCAGATTACTAGCAGACACCTGAAGGTTTTGCACTCAAATGGACTGGTATTTATAGCAGTTCATGATTCCCTCCTCCTTGATAGCCCCAGTTTTGGCTGAAGGAAAGCAGCCCTAAAGCATGATGCTGCCATCATCATGCTTCACTGTGGGTATGGCGCTCTTTTGGATGTATGGAATTATTATACCTTTTGGAATTGGTCTCATCAGACACATTGTGCTACATGATTTAGGGTGATTTAGTTGAGCTTGGATGTCATTTTGTTTTTTGTGAGAAAGCTTCCGTCTAGCCGCCCTACCCCATAGCGCAGACGTGACGAATATGCGAGATTGTCACGTGCAGAGTAAACAGTACTTGTCAGATATTCCTGCAGCTCCTTCAATGTTGCTGTAGGTCTTTAGGTAGCCTCCCTGGTAAGTTTTTGTCCAGTTCTTGGTAATGTCACCGTAGTGCTCCATTTTCTATACTCGTCGATGATGGCCTTCATTGTGTTCCACGGTGCGTCTAATGTTTTGGACATTCTTTTATACCCCTCTCCTGATCGATACCTTTCAACAAGTGAGACCCCATGCATGCTTTGTAAGCTCTTTTTGGACCAGCAGTCAGATGAAACCAAAAAGACCTGAAGACAATCCTACAGAAACAGCTGATCTTTATTTGGCGTGAACCTGAATAACTTCGTTGATAACAGCTGTATGATCAACTGTATGCTGTATGACTTATGAACATGAGACTGAATGTTATTGGTTCATTCTGAGTACAGCCACACCCCCAATTATAAAAGGGTGCCCACACTTATGCAACAGGTTATCATAACTTCATTATTTTTCCCCTTAAAACGTGTTTAACTTGATTTTTTGTGTGTTATAATTTTACAGTGAGGGTGGAAAATGTGTTTGATTTATTTATTTATTATTTAACTTAAAAACCTGCCATGTTAAGAGGGGTGTGTAGACTTTTTTTTTTTTTTTAACATCCACTGTAACTCTTAAATTCAGTTTATTCAATAGTTAGCTGTTGTACTCGTATGCTAGAAGACTGACAGAGAACGCAGACCTCTGACTACATTCCCAGGAGCACTGTGAGAATATGGCATTGTGGGAAAATAATCACGATCTCAAAAACTTATTAGAGCAGATTGTATTAGATCGGACAAAACCTTAAAACACAAACACGAGAGAGAGAGAGAGAAAGGAATCAAAAAATCAAAAGCATTCTGATACAGGTCATGTGAGAAGGTAGTTAAAGGAGGAACAGAGATGGTGTAGTTTAAGAGCTCTTTATTGTTCATCAAGGCTACTTTAAGTACAAAACAATGGCCTGCCAATTGGTTTATTCAAAAGAGAAACAAGGCCACAAAATGAATAGTATAATACAGATTTACAAACCATTCAGAAATACACTAGCAGTGAAGGATCAAAATGTTCATTTCTAGTGTTTATTCTTCTGGAAGCACACGTGATCTTCCTCAGATTTGCTGTTTTAATGGCAGTTAAACACAAAACGGTAAAATCAAGAGTCGAGTTCCTCTTAAAGCGAACCGAAAATTTGATTTCCTCCGTACCCCAAATTCAACCAAGACGTGTTTGTTGTCCTCAATTTGCTTCTTTACTTTTTCACTGGAGCTACGAGGCTAATGCAGCCAGCAAGTAAAGGAAGACTATAGCCTCCAGTTTAGCGTAATCATCCCGCACTCACCTCAACAGACATTTGGCTCAGTAACACCATTAAGGTACAATAAAGAACAAGTCTGCATTCCAAAGGATATAAAACAGATAGGAACACTGAGCCGAATCACTTTTAATCTACAAGTCTTCCTTCAAACTGCAGAAACCTGAGCCGATCTTATTCGAGTCTGATGCTAAACTGACAGCTATTAGCTTCTCGTCACTCACATCGGGGGCGGACTGGCTGTCGGGAGCACTGGGAGAATTCCCACTGCCCTGCTGTTTAAAAATGTACACGTGTATATATATAAATATTTTATTTGATTGATTTAATCATTATCATTTTATAGTATTGCGTGTCCGATATACCGAAGTGATTTTTCTGTTCGTTCTCCGAATTCGGCATCCGATAATAAACGACGAATCTGTTCGTCAGGGTCAACCTGAGATGACGGGTAGGGGTAAAATAAGAGAAGTTACATATGCTTTAATACAGTTCTATAAAATATTATATGGTTAAATCTCAGGTATTTGCAGTTTTTTTTTCTTCCCTTAAAAAAAAAAAAAATAATGCGATTCTTTAATTTGAACTAAAAGAAATTTCGATTCCGTGCTCACAATCTACAGTGAGGTTTAAAAGTTGTCGTTTTCCAGCAATGTGGAGAAAGTTCTGTTCATAGCAGGAGACCTGGTACAGAAGTGACAGGTACATGAAATTTAATGTACTTTTATGAGTGAAAGGTAGAGATTTGCTTTGTACTTCTGGTGTTTGTTAAATGCGTGGCAGACCCACGTAAGCTGATATAAATTACCGCTTCACGGCCTCTCGGTTGCTTGTTTATGTTTGTATGGGACGGCCAGACTGTGTGTAATAAATACAGTTGAGAGTGGTTTAAAAATCTGATGTGGGTGTATGGGGTGACCTGGATGAGTGTGAGACGCCCCGCCTGAAACCATGTCCCAGTCCGGCCCGGACCCGACGTCAGCCTCGTAGCTACAGCGCAAGACTCAAGAAGCAAATTTCAGATCTCAAATTAGGACAACATTTAGGTTAAGGAAGACAATGGTGTGAATTTCGCTTTCGTTGGAACTGCTCCTTTAATGATTAGTGATTTTTGTTTGCTTGCTTCCAGAGACGGCTAAAAAGCCTCCGTGTTCGATGCTGGATCGAGACTGCTCAGTAGCCTTTAGAAAATAATACACAAGTGGCTATAACGCAGTGTTTTCATACAATAACTGTGTTCCTGCACTTTATTAAACCTTTAACAGATAAGTCTACAAATGAAAAAGATCAACTTTTTTCTTAAAAAAACAAAACAAAACAAAACAAAAAAAACAAGCATGATTACAATAAAGGACAGGGAAAACAAATTAAATAGCTACTCATCATTAACAAATTAATTGTTCCTCAAAAAATACCTACGATTTTTTTTCTCTGTACATTCATTACGCACAGCGTAACGATGGTCTTATAGTTACCTATATATTTTTTTTCTTTTTTGTTATGTGATTTACCTACAGCGTGTAAGGTAAACGTGTGTCAAGAAGAGAAAGTGAGTTTCCTACCTAGTAAAATGGTAGTGAAATGTGTGGATATTGTCCTTGGTACACTTTGTGTCTTTCCCTCTTCGCTGTCCATGCACAAAGAGGACATGGCGACGGCCTGAAGCAGGGTATGACCATTTTCTCACATATATGTACAAACAGTCTTATATGTAGAGTTGGGTTTTTTTTGTTTGTTTGTTTGTTTTTAAACTAAATGTGATATTTTGAGATCAGTAATGATGCCAGTCCGGTAGCTCTCCGAATTTGTTCATGTCAAATGGTTTTGCTGAGATTTTTTTTGACGGAATGTAAGGACAAGCTTAAGATGAGCGACGCCTCGGTCTGAGAATCAGCTTTCTACTAATTAGTAGCTTTGCTGAGAATGAGAGCTGAAAGCGAGACCTGTACTAAGTTCCCTATGGGAGGAATGTCTTTCACCTTGGTACAGGCTGGGTGTTTTTTTTTGTTGTTTTTTTGTTTTTTAAACATAAAGGATAAAACAGACTAATAGCTGCAGCCAAAACAAAACCTTCGCTCTCGATATTTTCGGCAGATTGTCAACTCTCAGCTGACCTGACTGTAGCTGTGAATGTTTCAGTCACGCAAAAAAACAAAACAAAACAACAACAACAAAAAAAAACAGCATCCTGTACCACGGATTAATATCATAAACTGTTCATATATAGATGGCCTGTCCGGAGGCTGTCCTCTGTATCTGGCTTTTACCAAAATGTATACTGAATAAAAAATAATAATATGGAGTACAACTGTACCAGCAGTAAGTTTATCTAGGATTGTTACTGACAAAAATAAACTACAATCTGAGGAAAAGGCTACTAGTATAGTATTACGAATGAAATGTCTACACAATAATAGATACCAGCTATTAAGAAAAACCATAAATCATGCACCGGTAAGCAATAGTTTACCCTCAAAACCTTATCTACTCTACTGAAACCACAGTGCTTGGGGGGGGGGGACAAGACAAAAATGCCCAAGATTTAACTCGACACAGTCCAGTTGTAAGCATCCACCACAGATGAGACCAAAAAGATCGACGCTCCACCCGTTCCCCCCCACCCCCGACACAGCTCTTATTAATCACATAAAACATCACCCAGCCATCGTGTCAGCTGTAAAACCCTTTGGCCAAGAAACGAGTCTCCAACACTTTATTTATGGCCTTAATAGTGCAAAAGACTTTCTGTCAAGGATCTACATACGAAAACAGGGCGGCATGGGAGGGAGGAGCTGGTGGGAGTTTTACTAAACGAACATCTTCTCAGGATCATCAACTCTGTCTTGATGTATATATATATTTAAAAAAAAAAAAAACCACAACAACATAGAAAACCAAACACTTCCATGCTGAACTGTACTCACTTAAAAATAAAATAAACACCCTCATGGCATCTCACTTCTTGCCTCCTGTACAAGTGTACTTTCACAAGCTTGCCTATGTAAAACTCCCACAAGCTGAGAGAACGTTACAGGTGTAAAGTGTGGTGCAAGACAACCGGAGAAAAGACCGAGTTGAGCAGGTGTGAAGAAATATAAATTGGGCAAAGAGTTCACATCAGAGGTTTCTTTGGTATCTGAGGCAGGTGGTTAGGATGCTAGCTGACCCTGCTCTAAACCAAAATCACATCCTGCGTATTCATTCTTTTGTTGTGGGCCTCCAAGCTGAACATATATATATATATAAAAAAAATTTAAATGTAAAAGAAAGAAAGAAAACAAAACCAAAAGAAACGTGTCAGTTTATGTACACGGCTATATGCTAGTGCTGCCGGGAGCGGAGCTGAATCATGCACAGTCGCTTTGAGAGTGAAGCGGTTTGGAAGGAGAGCGGGGTGCACAGCTGGTCCTCTGTTTCAGGAAACTAGGGATGACGAGTGATTGATGTTGACCATGTGAGTGTTAGGTGAGGAGTCAGGGCTTCCGGTGGAGCCTCCCTTAGCTTTGATTTGGAGCCAGGTCTCTCCCAGAGCCTTGGTGAAGTGATCATCCACCGATCCGGTGATAGACACGGAGTTGGTGACCGGCTCCGGCTCTCTGTAGTTTTTCCCCAGACTGCGGCGGAAATGCTCCTCGATCACGGGGTCACATGCCGTGTTCGCTAAAACGGGGAATGAGAACGGAGATTTAGGACGTTGATGTGGAATCGAGTCAGTTAATTCTGAGTTTCATCATACATCTTAACATCACAGACACTCTTACGCCAATATATATGGATTATTTAAACTGTTGACATTTTAAAAATGAGACATTTGGACATTTGAAGTACTAAAATATTGATGAACCACTGGGTGTGTATTCAATTTCCCTCCAATTACTTTCTCTCTAGGATGATGTTCTCCTCATATGCATCAATTCTGCTGGTTATTAACCATTTTGGCAGGGGTGTGGTGTGTCTTGAATGCTCTTGGCTACTGTGGAAAGGAGTCCTGCAACATCTAATTCATTATCAGTAGATGAAATTTGCACACAGGTTTGCTTTAACTGCATTCACGCCCTTCCACTTGGTCTCTAGACCACACACTAAACTTCTATGAAATGAAATAAACTGCAGCTCCTGTCAGCTGCTTTTCTGTGAATATTCTGAAGAGCAGCGACGGTGATGTCAGTGACTACTCCTACTTAACACGCACATCAAATTCTGTTTAAAGTCTATATATTCGGGTTGCAGCCATATTCCGAATACGATGTCTATATGCGTACAGGAATCTGAAAATTTCTGTATACGTGGTTATCGTAAGATTGTCCGAGTTGCCGTTAGCTTACAGCTAAGGATCTGTTAGCATCCATAATTCCTTGAGGACTGAACATGCGCATATATCTCCTCTCAGTGGGTTTTCTGAATAAGATGTTTACACGAAACAAA